>NC_085032.1:13259102-13383812 GCF_963692335.1 Osmerus eperlanus | reverse complement strand
GCCCGGGGCCGGAGTGGCCCTCTGCTGAACACACGGACAGAGGTCACTTCAGCTCGGCAGAACACACAGTATTCCACAGCTGGACAGAGGGATTTTCGTGGAAAGACAGCATGAATATATCCCTGGTACCCTGTAATGTCCTCTGTTGCTACTTACGACGGCTGAATCATACAGGTTCAGTCCATCCTTCAGGAACGAGGTCCGGTAGCATGTCCTTCAGGAAGTGTACACACTGGCTCTCCATCTCATACTGAAGGAACTAAAGAGACATCCCATCTCACGTGATGATCGTATGGGCTTGTCCCATTCATCCTCTCGTTTGACATTTTGTATTTTTTGCATCCGAAAGATTCAGACAGCAATCCTTATGAACACTTGGTGAGAACATGGGGGCAGATTGCCAAATGTTGTGCTTGTAGATATGGCTTTGGGGCAGGGCTGGACATGTGCTGGGCAGATGGGGCAAGGGAGATGGCACTTGGGGTCAGAGAGGGCTCCCAGCTGTATATCACACACACACACACACACACACACACACACACACATACACACAGCATAATAAGGCATTAACACCAAACGGGCATGTAAGCGTTAGAACAGGACATGTATTTGGGTGCGTTTCAACAATGATATATTCCGTGTGTGATTGACAGCAGCTTAACCCTCATCTCGTGTCAGCGTTCAATGGTCCGCAAGGAGCTGCTGATTTAGAGTGAGCTAGCCACTGATTTACGGAGCCACGACCAGGATCAGCCGACATCCCTCAAACGTGTCCAAACAAACCACTAAACCCCCCTGGTCCGCTGGGTTTACTGAATGTGTCCTCAGCATCTGTTGATGACAAGGCCTAATGAGGAAGGTTCACAGCAGACATGGAATCCAAGGGAGATCTGGAGGACTCATCCAAGCATCTGGGTGGTGAAGATGTGTTAAGGACAGACGTCTTCAGTGGGCTTGGAAAGAGCGTGAGTGGGGCTCCTGTGAAACCAAGAGGATCCAGGACAGAACTGAAACAGAGGGCACCCTATAGTGTACCACTTCAAATCCTCCCATTTACGCTCTGTGCAATTCCGCGTGGGATGTACCATAGCCATTCACAGGTCTGTCTCCCTCCTCTTCTCCTCCATCAATCCCTCCATTCTAGCTGACGGAAAGGCCTATTTGACTGCAGATAGGCATCGGGAAATCCCCAGGTGAAAGCCTAGTGAGCTTGTCAGCAGTCTATGGACCATGCTGAGATGGTGGTGTGTGGAAACAGACAAGCTCCAGGAAACAGTTCTCTCTCAGTGCACATAGATCTCCCATTGCCATCTCATCACATTTACAATGTCTAATTACGCAGATAATGCTTCTGTATCAGAATCCCTGTGTGTGTGTGTGTGTGTGTGTGTGCTAATGCTCACACACACACCAATTGGAAACGCACTGGAAACCATCCATGTGTTACTTGCAGGTTTAACAGATGAATACCCCGCTACGCCCTCATCACCGCGCTCCCTCTCCACCCTCATCACCGCGCTCCCTCTCCACCCTCATCACCGCGCTCCCTCTCCACCCTCATCACCGCGCTCCCTCTCCACCCTCATCACCGCGCTCCCTCTCCACCCTCATCACCGCGCTCCCTCTCCACCCTCATCACCGCGCTCCCTCTCCACCCTCATCACCGCGCTCCCTCTCCACCCTCATCACCGTGCTCCCTCTCCACCCTCATCACCGCGCTCCCCGGGCACGCAGCGCTGCGTGGGGTGTCCCCGGGCAGGCAGCGCTGCGTGGGGTGTCCCCGGGCAGGCAGCGCTGCGTGGGGTGTCCCCGGGCAGGCAGCGCTGCGTGGGGTGTCCCCGGGCAGGCAGCGCTGCGTGGGGTGTCCCCCCGGGCAGGCAGCGCTGCGTGGGGTGTCCCCGGGCAGGCAGCGCTGCGTGGGGTGTCCCCGGGCAGGCAGCGCTGCGTGGGGTGTCCCCGGGCAGGCAGCGCTGCGTGGGGTGTCCCCCGGCTCCTTGTCCCTGGCTCCTCCTTTGTGGCGGATCTGAACACTGTACCGGGTGACGGTGCAGGGGAGGAGAGGGAGAGAAAGGCCGCCTCCAGCAGTCTGTCATGCCCCAGTGCTCTTGGCAACAACAGGCCAGGCCAGAGGCTGCTGGCTGAGGGGCAGCTTGGCCTATTTTGGCAGCTTTTCTCATTTAGAGCTAACTATGTTGGCCGGGCCAGGCGGGCGGTGACACTAGCAACCCCATCAGAGGCTTTGGTCCAGCCTTTTAATAAAGCTTTGAAGGAGCCAGGACAAAGAGGGCTCCTATGTTGAAATGATAGGACGCAAGCAGAGGGTTTTCTGCTTGGGCGACGCAAGACAAAGAACCACCTCCTGAATACAGGGTGCTGCTCGCCACTTGCAGGACACGGGGGAGATCCCAACGAAATTTCAGAGACGGTAATTACTATGAAAGAGTGAGATGCAGGGAGGGAGGTAGAGAGAGGAAAAGTTCGAAAGCGAGCGACGAGCGAGAGAGAGAGAGAGAGAGAGAGAGAGGAGAGGAGAGAGAGAGAGAGAGAGAGAGAGAGAGAGAGAGAGAGAGAGAGAGCGGGGAAAAAATTGAGTATTTCTGGAGGGAGAAGGGAAACCGGCTGATTCTTATCAAGAGCGAGGACAGAGGGGCTTGAAATGTTCTCTGAAGCTGCTGATTAATGATAACTGGAGGCAAGAGCACGTTCATGACAAGGCCTGAGACGATCATTAAAATCAAGGAAAAAGTTCAATAAAAGAAAAACAAAATGAGCCAGCACCACCCATAGCGGGACACATCGGCCCCTCAGTTGCATTGTAAACAGAACACATGCTGGGTCAGGATGACAGTTAATGTCATTTGACAACAAGGACAGAAAAGTAAGCTTTCACATTCATTCTTGTGTGACAGGAACAATTTAGAGATTATGTAATACTACAGTCTAGCAGTAACATAAGGTAGCTACACTACCCAGCAGTACCACAGCATAGCTACCCAGTCCAGCAGTACCATAGCATAGCTACCCAGTCCAGCAGTACCACAGCATAGCTACCCAGTCTAGCAGTACCACAGCATAGCTACCCAGTCCAGCAGTACCACAGCATAGCTACCCAGTCCAGCAGTACCACAGCATAGCTACCCAGTCCAGCAGTACCACAGCATAGCTACCCAGTCCAGCAGTACCACAGCATAGCTACCCAGTCCAGCAGTACCATAGCATAGCTACCCAGTCTAGCAGTACCATAGCATAGCTACCCAGTCCAGCAGTACCACAGCATAGCTACCCAGTCCAGCAGTACCACAGCATAGCTACCCAGTCCAGCAGTACCACAGCATAGCTACCCAGTCCAGCAGTACCATAGCATAGCTACCGAGTCTAGCAGTACCACAGCATAGCTACCCAGTCTAGCAGTACCACAGCATAGCTACCCAGTCCAGCAGTACCATAGCATAGCTACCCAGTCCAGCAGTACCACAGCATAGCTACCCAGTCCAGCAGTACCATAGCATAGCTACACTGCAGGACTGTAGAGTACCCTAGCGTAGCTACCTGGTCGTGGCTGGCTTGGAGGGAGCTCCCAATGCCATGGAACGTCATCTGCACAGGCGAGAGGGTCAGGTAGGTCATGAACTCCTTGCCATTCTGCCCATCATTGTACTGCACCTGTGAGAGGCAGAGAGACAAGAACACACAAACAAAAGCACATCTTATTCATATGCTTTCCCCTTTTTATCACAAGTTAAGGATCGCTGACACAGCACCAACAAAAGTACAATCTTCCTAAATGCTCTGAGTTAGTGTTTTGGGTGAGAACTCAGCAAAACTAAAGCCAATCTAGCATTTCTAATATTGATTAAAGGGTTTATGAGGCCAAATATCACTTGCCAAGATGGCAGGGGTGGCTGGCTGTTGGCTATGACATCACAGGTGACCCCTCATCTTGAGAGGTTAACTATGCAGGCATTCCTAAATGCTGTGCAATCAGGACTGTTATGACATTGTTCCTGAGGGACACTGGCCCTGGGATCCAAGGTTTTGGTAATACTGCCTGTCTGGCCTAGTTCTCTGTGTGAGTATGTGTGGGTGTGTGTGTTGGTGTTTGGTTGGCCTAGTTCTGCTCAGGACAGCTGCAGGCAACTTTAATGGTACAAATACCTACAACAGCAACTAACAGGGAACAAAGAACATCAGAGGCACGAGAACTTGGAGAAGGAAACTAAATTACAATCACAGGATACACAATGATCTAGGAGTTCATGTGAGTGATGCATGTAAGTGGGTAATTGTCTGTGAGTGAGTCATATGTTATTAATCTCAGTTTCTTAGTCATAAACAGTGCACCAGATACTCTCCTGGTTTGATGCACATTGTAATGAAGGCTATTCATCAGTGACAAAAGCACCTGCCATTCTCTTTATGAAAATGAGAATTATCAAGGCCTTGCGTTGAGACATACAACTAGGGCAGATGAAAGTTATTGGGAACAGTTTGTAAGAAACTAAGAAACTAAGCAAGAAGGACCTTGGTTTTGGAGCTGTCCAAGAACCCAATGGTCACTCGACCAGAGCTGTTTTAAACCCTCTGCAGAGATAGGAGAACCTGCAAGAAGCACAGGCCATCTCTGGCACCGTTATGGTCTCAGGAAAGACGCCACACCTGAGTCTAATTACTGGAGAGCATGCCTGGCGCTTTGTCAAACAACACTTAAAGGACTCTGACGCTTTGAGTGCCGCTTTGAGTGCCGCTAAGGTAGAAGTGCCGCTTTGAGTGCGCTTTGAGTGCCGCTAAGGTAGAAAAGCGCTATATAAATGCAGTCCATTTACCGTTTAAAGGACTCTGACAGGACTCTTGTATGCTAAGCACAACGCATGAATACTTATGTTCAAGAAAAATGAGCAAAAACATGTTTTCAATTACATTTACATTTAGTCATTTAGCAGACGCTCTTATCCAGAGCGACTTACAGTAAGTACAGGGACATTCTCCCCGAGGCAAGTAGGGTGAAGTGCCTTGCCCAAGGACACAACGTCATTTGGCACGGCCGGGAATCGAACTGGCAACCTTCAGATTACTAGCCCGCTTCCCTCACCACTCAGCCACCTGACTCCCTAGCAAATTAGCCAATATAGGAAACCGTGTAGACAGATTTTCCCTTTTTTTGAATCCATTTCGAATTAAAACTGTAACACAACATAAAGTGGAAAGGGTCGGGTCTGAATTCTTCCCCAAGGCACTTCATTTATCGCTCTACGTGTACGATGTACAACCGAGATATTCTGAATATGCCGTGCATATGTGTGTCCGTGTCCGAGTGTGTGTGTGTGTGTGTGTGCACGCGCTCAGGCAGACAGACAGACGTATATGACCTGTGACTGAAGGCTTCCAGAGCGAGCGCAGTGTGTCTGTGTGTGAGTTATGCTCCTGTGAGGAGGAGGCGCGGGGTGGGGGGAGCTCTGAGACCCAGGCCTGCCAGACACATGGAGACCTTCCCACAGAGACACACACAAACAAACCCATATACACACACGCGCGCACGCGCACACACACACACACAGTCTTTTCTACTCTCTCTTTCCTCCCCTCCCTCATACATCTTCTGTATGCAGCAGACACCTGTTGAAGGGGAGACGTCTTGGTGGTGATAAAGAGTGGAATGCTATCTGTTATGTGTATGAGTGATAAATATAGTAACAAGAGCTCTGGAGAAGACCCTGTGGCAGGTTAATCTGCCCTCAACTCTCCAGGCAGCTGCCACAAACTCTGACCACTTTACTTGCCCAAATAAAGACACGTTTTGCTTAGCTTTTATTCCCCCAGTATGAATACTGACAAATGACAAAATACCAGGAAAAATTGAATGAGATATTTGGTGTGGTTGCATGAGATGCCCAGGTCGGTGTGTTCCCTCACATGACCCCTCCCCGGCTGTAGCTGTTTGACAGCGTGCGGTGGAAACTGGAAGCAGGTTCGATTTTGTGTGTGTTTGCGTGCCTCTTTGTGTATGCACTACTGGGTGTGTTTTTAGATGCTGTCGATAACTTCAACTGGGAACTGGGTCACAGTTCTCTTAAGTGTGTGTGACTGGGACGTGTGTACGTGTCTCAGACTGTGTGTGTGTGTGATGATCCAGCGTGTGTGTGTGTGTGTCCAGTGTGTTAGCTCATTAAAACAGCATAAAGAGCCGTAGCTGTGATGTATTGTGCAATCATGGTGTCTGGTCAGCAGGACACTGGTCCGCTGGTTCATCCATCGCAAGCTGTCAGGACCCCCGCAGAGAACGAGGCCTCTCACATCAACTACAATAGACTAGTACACACACACACACACACACACACACACACACACACACACACAAATCATACATACATTCCCCCCCCCCCCCCCCCCAAAAAAAGCTTTCTTTGTGGTCACCGTTTACAAATTCATTACTGCAGACATTCATTTGACTATCACTATCTGATATTTTTGTCTAACGGCATTGACAGATCTTTTCAATAATGTGGATGGCAGCTGTTTAGGTTATCTAGACAATGAAATGACATTACCAGGTGAAGGCATAACAGACAGTAATGGAATTCAAAATCGCTCCAAAAGACAACAGTAAACATCACTGGTATTGTGATTGGCCATGGGACTGACGCACCTTCCACAAATCATTACGTTATTCCACCCACATGATTAACACGTCCCACTGACAAAATCGACGCTGATTTCTCCTCATTCTGTCAATTGTTTTGACAGTTGAGGTTTGCGTTAGTGTAATCAAGCCCTAGCCCTCGGTGGGCTAACGCTGAGAACAGGCGATACAGCAGGGTGTCCATCCATCAGGGCACTCAAGTCAGAAGGTGTCTCACACAACACAACCGCTAGGTAACAGATGACGTAAAAAAAAAAACCTCCTTCCTCTCGGTTTACCGCGTCGACCATTCAAGTCATCAACCAACCCATTTTTCACCAAAGGTTTCAAATAACATCTTCCCAGGGGGCCCTATGGAAGTCCTGGGACTGCGAACGGCCCTCTGTTTCACAACCGTCCTTGCTGATCTCTCTGTTCCTGCAGTCTCCCTGGCCCTGTGATGTGGGTGAGTGCCAGGCATTCTAACTAGGCCTAACTAATCACCCCAGGTCTCCCCCACAGCAGCCACTAATCCACTTCCTCTGGACACAAAGGAGCAGAGAGTTACGCAAGGCCTGCGACTGATCCGCTGCACTAATGTGGAACGACCTCTGACACCTGCCTCTAAAGCTGACGCTTCTTCCTCTCTGAGATCCGTCTGTCTCCACCGAGACACACACACACACCTCTCCACCAAGACGCCCGCGCACACACACCTCTCCAACAAGACAAACACACCCGCACACAATCACATCCACACTACTTGAGCACATGAAGGCCAAATCAATACACACGACAGCAGATCAAACCGTAAAGCATGGCCTAGGTAGAAACCAGGCAGATGAATGAAAATAAGCGGTCGGAGAGAAAAGAGGGTGTCTGTTGCCAGGGTGTCTGTTGCCAGGGTGTCTGTTGCCAGGGATGTGGCTGCAGGTTGAGAGGGGAAGCGGGGGGGACGTCCACTGGACAGGGTTAACAGAATCAGAACTAGACGCACAAGCACGAGGGGTGAGTCCGGGATAGCGGAAAAAAATTCACATCAACAACATGACATCGGCTATAAATAAACCCTGCATCTCACCCAAGGAGACAACATGCTATTGTTAGTGTGAAGCAATTAGCAGAGCTGAGAGTCAGAGCTATGGGGTCAAGTGTGTTTTAAGGACATTGTTTAGAAACCCTCCAGAGCCCCTACAGGAAAGGGATTGAGGGGTGAAGCAAACAAGAAGCCTAGGACAGAGGAGCCATGGAGACAGCAGTTGTAAAGCCATCGCAGCAGAACAACAGGATTTCCGAGGAGCAAACTAGCTACAAGGAACTCCCTGTTTAGCTACTTCAAGGAAAGGGACGGGAACCAGGTCTGAAGGGGAAAAGCTAATAACAACAGCATCTCTTGGACTATTCAGAACGCACATGTAGATTCACGTGCTGCTATTTCCCGACTATCGGACTAAGAAAAAATGTCGCAGTTGTGTACCAGGATACAGAAAGGCCTCATATCTGGCTGTGAAAAGTCTATTTTAAACCAATTCAGGAAACCTAGCAACCCATCGTGTTTAACTAGGACCCCTCCCTTTTAAAATGACTTCTAATGACTTCTATTATGTTCTCATTCATCATTAAACTGTAGCAGTGATGTGTGTGTGTGTGTGTATGCGTGTGGGTGTGTGTGTGTATACGTGTGTATGTGTACATGTGTGTGTGTGTGCGTACATGCATGAGCTCACTGCAGTTGGACTCCTACAGCTGAAACAGTGCCACTGAGACACAAGGATATCCCCTGATCAAAAGATGAACAGAAAGTGCTTCAGATCTGCTCAGAGAAGTGAGAGGATTCAGAGCGAGAGGATTCAGAGCGAGCAGCCTCGTGTAGCGCTTGAGGAGGCAAGAGGACTCTTCCCTCCTTTGTCATCAGATGAAAAGGATAAGTACTGTGATTGGTAATCATTACAATAGTATCATCTAGTGCCTATAATCTACAGATAAAGATTGTGTAGCGATCATCATCGAAATGCTTACTCTTATTGGCTTGAAGTTCCTGCTGTGTGCCAGTTCTGGAACTAGGACCGGCAGACCAAGAGATTCTGATTTAAGGGTTTACAAATGGGCTTGATTGTGGTGTACTAACATCATCACTTTCTCTCACCACCCACGCTCCATTCATCATACACTCTGCTATCACGCACACACACACGCACAGACACACACACACAGACACACAGACAGAGGGCCACCATGGAGGAGGGAGACTGTGCGTCGAGCCAGCCAGCCAGCGCTGCATCAACTGTCTGATTTATATCATCAACAAAACTTGTTTTCAAAGATGGCTTCTCAGACAAACACACCCCGGAGAGCAGCTGCAAGCCATCAGGACGCCGCAGGAATCAAACAGGCAGGGATTAGCCCTTCCACCATGTCTTCTCTAATGTAAACCCCAGATACACCAGGGACGGGCAACTGGACCGCCGCACGGCGGAGGGGAACAGAGACCGCTGGAAACGGCAGAACGTTCCATCGGAGGGCAGAACGTTTGATGTTCCTTCAGAGCATCAGAAAGATGGATGGATGGATGGAAGAGAGAAAAAGAGCAAGAAAGAGAGCGAGAGGTAGAGAGAGAGGCAGAAGGAGAGGTAGAGAGAGAGAGATAGTGAGAGAGATGGGAAGAGAGGGAGATGAGGGGGGTTGGTGTTGCCAAACAGAGGTGTTGCCGGCACCATTGAAGTGGTTTTCCTCCTCAGCCGGCAGAAGAAGTAACAGAGCGGCAGCACATCCTGGGAAGCGGCCGTCAGCGCAGATGTTCCGAGCGTACGTCAACATCGGTCGCCGGGTCCCGGTCATATTTTCATTCACGTGGGATTTCCAACGCGGCAGTGTAAGATGTGATCAAACAGAGCCGAGGCTGAGCTCTGTCCCCCAGGCCCGCCGACAGACCTCCTCTCCCTCCCAGGACAGACCTCCTCTCCCTCCCAGGACAGACCTCTTCTCCCTCCCAGGACAGACCTCTTCTCCCTCCCAGGACAGACCTCTTCTCCCTCCCAGGACAGACCTCTTCTCCCTCCCAGGACAGACCTCTTCTCCCTCCCAGGACAGACCTCTTCTCCCTCCCAGGACAGACCTCTTCTCCCTCCCAGGACAGACCTCTTCTCCCCCCCAGGACAGACCTCTTCTCCCCTCCCCCAGGACAGACCTCTTCTCCCTCCCAGGACAGGCCTCTCCCCACCCCCAGGACAGACCTCCTCTCCCCCCCAGGACAGACCTCTTCTCCCCTCCCTGGACAGACCTCTTCTCCCTCCCAGGACAGACCTCTTCTCCCCCCCAGGACAGACCTCTTCTCCCCCCCAGGACAGCGGGATCGCCCGCAGGTTCAGAAGGTGGCCCGTCAGATAGAATCACACTGATGCACTCCATGTGTTTTCTGCACACACGCCCATGGACATGGTAGTGTGTCTGTCTGGCTCTGCACACGTCCCACTCAGAGACTAAGAGGAGGCCTGACACACACCACACCATGACAAAGCTCACTCACACTCACACACACAACCGCATGTTCTGATATACCCGTAAACACAATATAAAATGTGCAACATGCACATTCTATGCACTGACACACACACACAAACTACAGTTTCTAACTAGTTTAAATGTAAAAGAACCGTTTGAATTCCCTATAACGCTAGTATTTTCTCCATACGTTACACAAGAAAACATGTCATGTTTTCCAGCATATTGCAAAACCATCTTATGGACCACTTCTACCGTGTTTAACGGCCAATTATAAAACCTGTAGCGTTACCATTCTCAAGGTGCTACATTTCCATTAGCGGCCAAATTGCCAGGCATCATATAACTGAGTGATGCTCATAGAGCGCAGCATAAACAAACTGAGCTGGATTCATTCAGGTGCTATAAACTCACGCTGAACCCAGCGAAAGAGCTCTTGACGCTGGTCCGAGTTCTGCTTTGCGTGGCTCCTCTCAGGGGGCAGGTGTCAGGGCCTGGTCTAGCGACCCCTGCTGTGCTTCACGCTCTGCAGGTGGTATAGGAGCTAGCTAGCCTACATCCTATGACTCGATACGATGACAAATCCACCCCCCCCACACTCTCTTTTCTTCCATCGACACCTCCGATTACTGCCTCACTCCAGGTCTGCTGCTCTGATTCGAATGGACAAAGCGCCTGCCACTGGACTGACGTAATACATGAACTACGCTCTCTCTCTCTCTCTCTCTCTCTCTCTCTCTCTCTCTCTCTCCTCTCTCTCTCTCTCCTTCTCTCTCTCTCTCTCTCTCCTCTCTCTCTCTCTCTCTCTCTCTCTCTCTCTCTCTCTCTCTCTCTCTCTCTCTCTCTCTCTCTCTCTCTCTCTCTCTCTCTCTCTCTCTCTCTCCTCTCTCTCTCTCTCTCTCTCTCTCGCTCTCTCTCCTCTCTCTCTTCTCTCTCTCGCTCTCTCGCTCTCGCTCTCGCTCTCTCGCTCTCTCGCTCTCTCGCTCTCTCGCTCTCTCGCTCTCTCTCTCCACCTGCTCCCCTCCTGGTGTGGATGCATCCTCCCGTCACTGAGTGGGCCCTATGGGAAAGTTATGTGAGCAAAGGCAGCAAGACCAAAAGGTCCAGTGAAACAGGTGCAAGGCCTGTCACTAGTTACACTGGCAGCCTGTACACCGGGATACCCTGAAGAAGCCTTCAAAGAACACAAAAATCAACTGCTTTTAATCAACGTTTAGTAGGTTTTCATCAGCCTGACCTCTGGCTCACACAGGGATCTCCATCCTCTGGGATATTCCAGAGGCTACGAGTCCTTCATCAGGTCCTGGAGCAGCACAAGGGACCCAGCTAGGAAGTTATTAGACCTGTGATGTCAGAGGGGACAGGCAGCTGGTGGCTGCCAGGCAGGGGGACAGATGTTCAGCCAGACAGGTGTTCAGCCAGACAGGTGTTCAGCCAGGACAGGTGTTCAGCCAGACAGGTGTTCAGCCAGACAGTGAGACGCACGCTCGTGTGCCCGCACGCACACACCTGCACCGCCATGGTTACAAGTGAGATACAGCGTGTGTCTGTCGACGGCTGAGAAGAAGGAAGTGAAACATTTCTTAAGGAAAGAATCAGGAAAGAAGAGATAGATGGAATGAAAAATAAGGAGGGAGGGAGGGAGGGAAAAGAGGGAGGGAGGGAGGGGGCAGAGCAACAGATGAGGAAAATAAGACAAGAGAGAGACGGAAGGAGAGAGACAAACAGTGAGAGAAATTAGGGAGGGAAAGAAAGCGAGGAGAGACAAAGGCAAGGGGAGAGAGATCCCCCCGTGTGTCCCCCAATCCTCCATGTGTTCTGAATTACCCCCTATTCCTGTGTTTCTGCCCTACTGCAGTTACACACAATGCCAGCAACACTGAGCCAAATGGATAGTACACACACACACACACACACACAGCCAAAGGATGCCAACGTGCAAGATCAAACTGGCATGTGCAGTGGTCTGCTGCGTATTAAAAAGCAGCAAGCCGAGCCAATTCCCAATCAAATCAATTGTGAGTAAAACTGCTTTTCCTGAACAGGTATGCATCATGTGTACAGTACTCTGCATGGACTAATACTGTCCAGCATGTTCCCCGTGTTCATGATAAACCTGAAAGTGAACAGAGAGGACAAACTATTCATAATGTAGCTTGAGTATGAAAAATGGCCCCGACATTCATACAAATATTTAGAATCGTTCATGTTTTGGAGAGAAACTGAATATCTGTGGTAAAGTTAGGCTCAGTAAAGCTCATGAGACTGAATGTGTCTGTAACTAGCTTCATATCCTCCCAACAAGGTAGTCCACTCCACACACTCAATAAAAACAAAGAAGAAAAACATTAAAAAACATTGTCTGCATGTCTCAGTTACAGTCTGAGCTCACCCTTTAAGTACACACACACACACACACACACACACACAAACACCCACGTGAAAATTGTGTAGGGGTCTGGGCGTCTTCGAGGACAACGAGGGGCTTGATTACACAGTGGGCTCGGCCCAGTGATCCTGTCCACTCTAAGCACAACCTGCTGTGTACAGTATGCGTGTCTATTAGTGTGTGTGTCTGTGTGTGTGTGAGCATGCGGGCGTGAGCATGTGTGGTGTGTGTGTGTGTATTTGGGCTTGGCCAGTCTTCGGTGCTCTCTCAGGTTACACAACACCACAGGAAGGCTCAGAACAAAGGCCTTTCAAAGGAGCCCTCAGCAGGTTAACATCCCCTCAGCAGGTTAAGATAAAATGTTGTTGCTGGAGCTGATATAAAGCATCTGCAGCTAAACGAACAGCCGCTGGTATCAGGACTGAGGTACACCACACTGGAGGTTTCCCTTCAGTCTCCCTTCCACTCTCTCTCACACACACCACGACGCACCACGCACACACGCCCACACACACTGTTCTCCCCATGTGTGTGTGTGTGGCATTTGTGTGTGTTCACCTGTATGCCTGCACCGTCCAGTCCAGACGGGCAGCACCCGAGTGACAGAACCCTTGCTGTTGTATCTGTGTGTATCTACGTGAGCTCTCACCATCAGCATCTAACAGCGGGGAAGAGGAATCAGATATGCTGTGTTGCCAAACCCCACTACCACCTCCAACACTGTGCACTTGTTCTGCGGAAACACTTCAGAGTGTGTGTGTGTGTGTGGGGGTGTTTCTAGTTGTGTTCCTCATCCCAAAGCACTGAGGGTGGGGTGAGGCTGGGACAAGTGTGCCTGCTCCTCTCCTCCATCACTTCAGGACCAGATGTGTGTGTTAGTGTGCATGAGAAGGTTTATATCCGCCTCACCTGGAGACACGGTATGAGGGCCGTGTGTGTGTGTCTGCAAGTGTGTGTGTGTGTGTGTGTGTGTGGAGCCTCACCTGGAAGCCCTGGATGCGGGCCAGGTACTCCAGCTGCTGGGCAGGCTGGACGGAGACACAAGGCATGGTGGGGCTCTTCCCCTTCAGGCCCAGAGCTTCAGCCGTGGGGGACGAGCCGTTGAGCAGCAGCTCCCTGGCGATGGCCGCCGTGGCGACCTTCGCCATGGGGCCGGCTGTGCTGCTGTAGAAAGGGGTGTGGCCGGGGGCCAGAGGGGCGGAGCAGGGGCCCATGTCTTTGGGGGTCAGGTAGTTGATGGGGGCCCCGGGGCCCGGACCCCCTCCTTGCTTCCGGCTGGCCTCCATCTCCTGGTAGACGTCTGGGGAGAGGTGGAGGAGGCCCTTCTGGGCTGGGAGAGGAGAGGAGAGAAGAGGAGAGGAGAGAGAGAGGTAGAGGGGAAGAGGGGAGGACAGAGAGAGAGAGGGAGAGAGAGAGAGAGGGGAGGACAGAGAGAGAGAGAGAGAGAGAGAGAGAGAGAGAGAGAGAGAGAGAGAGAGAGAGAGAGAGAGAGAGAGAGAGAGAGAGAGAGAGAGAGAGAGAGAGAGAGAGAGAGAGAGAGAGAGAGAGAGAGAGAGAGAGAGAGAGAGAGAGAGAGAGAGAGGTAGAGGGGAAGAGAGGAGGACAGAGAGAGGAAGAGGTAGAGGGGAAGAGGGGAGGACAGAGAGAGAGAGAGGAGAGAGGGAGAGGTAGAGGGGAAGAGGGGAGGACAGAGGATGAGGGTCATTACTGCTCAAATCATTACCTGTCAAAATGATTTGCACACACATTCCACCGTCAGTCAGTGCCAGACCAGGCAGAGGTGTGTGCGTGTGAGTGGGTGTGTGTGCGTGCATGTGTGTGTGTGCATGCGTGTGTGTGTGTGTGTGTGTGTGTGCATACGTTGGCTCTCCCCTCCACAGGCATTCCTCTACCAAACGAAGATGCTGGTTTCATGTGGTCTGGCAGGTCTCAACCAAGCCTCCGCTGGGAAACTCTCAAGACTAGCTCTCACACACATCTCACCAAGCTGTGCTGAATCACAAGCACGCAACAGCGCAAAACAATAACTCCATCACGGTAACAGTCAGAAACACATCCACCATAGCACATCTAATGCAGGTTCAAAGAGACCTACGGCCTAAGCTGTCCTATGTTGGGGCCGGGGGCAAACCTGGGTGAGAGAACTCCTTTCGTCTCTCCTAAACAGCAGACATGTCATCGTAGGAGATGCTTTGAACAGCTAGCTGCAGCTCCTCTCCCATGCACACCTGACCTGAGGATCAGTCCAGCACTAACCATCCCTCCTCTACCTGCGTGTCAGCGATCACCGATCCCGCAGATGAGGATAGGTCTAAGCAACATGGCCGACACTTATCCCGGGCCTTCCCCAAGTCAGTGGTGGCGTGGACGTCCGCTGAAGGGGAGCATGGGGAGACAGACGTGTGGATGGAGGGTGGGTGGATGTGAAAACCATGCGGCCCCCGTAGCCCAGCCAAGGTCACCAGAGACGGGAACAGCAGCTGTGTGTAGAAGCAACAGCTGGGAGTGAGAGCTGGAGCCAGGGCATGACAGACAGCCCACTTCCTGTTTGAGTTAACGTGAGCTCTTCCCCCCCCCCCACACACACAGTACCTTCACATGTGAGCTTTCTCACACACAAGCACATGCGTACACAGACAGGCACACACACAGATTATCGAAACACACAAAACCACCTCGGGAGCAAACATTTGTATCATGCAAAACGTCTTGATAACCGACAGTGTAGACGTGGACTGCTGTGGTCATTAACATGTGGTAGAAACAGAACTCAGGGAGAGGATGCTAGCCCCAGCCAGCCAATGAGAACACGGGCCCAGGGTTTCTGAGAAGCTGCATAGTGTGCTACATTAACTCCAGAACTAGGAAACCACTAAATGAAAACAGCAGTTAAGTCCAAATCCCTAAGAATAATCAAACAAGGTCCTCTGCCCAGGCCAGCACTGACACAACTGCTGAGGCTTCAAGGTTTGGGTATTTTCCCCAGTCGTTTGACGACAACTTCAATTTCAATTTACACAAGTAAAACTCACAGGCCTTTAACCAAACACGGAGTGTCGTAAAAAGTGAAAGGTGTTAGCCAACATGACTTCAGCTGTGTGTGGTACGAGTGTGCGTGTATGTGGCAGTGCGAGTAGGAGAGTGCGGAGCGTTTGTGTGTGCGCGCATGTTTGTGCAGTATGTGTGCGCGTGTGTGCAGTATGTGTGTGTGCGCGTGTGTGCAGTATGTGTGTGTGCGCGCGTGTGTGTAGTATGTGTGTGTGCACGCGTGTGTGTGTAGTATGTGTGTGCGCGTGTGTGCAGTATGTGTGTGTGCGCGTGTGTGCAGTATGTGTGTGTGCGCACGTGTGTGTAGTATGTGTGTGTGCACGCGTGTGTGTGTAGTATGTGTGTGTGCGTGTGCGTGCAGTATGTGCAGTCTCCCGTGGTTCGCAGCAGGTTCCAGGAGTCCCACCCAGAGCACGGGTCCAGTCAGACAGAGGAGATGGGCCGGGGCCAAACATGAGTCAGATCCAAAACAGATAGGCCCGGAGCCCAACACTATAAATCACCTCGCTGGAGCAGGACCTTCGCATACTTCACACACACACTCAACCCCCTCCCCGACACACACACACACACACAGCCCCCCCACCCAGACACACACACGCAAAGTCGCACACACATACCCACACACACACACAGCAGGAAATGAAATGTGGCAACTCAACTGAAAAACCCTGCTGCAATACCCCTGGAAATAAAGAGGAGAAAAATCACTCTCTCCTTCTCTTTCCTTTCCTGCTTTCTTCCCACTCTCTCGTAATCTTTCCCTCCAAAGCCCTCACTGGCTCGTTCTGTTCTCCTCACTTGCTACCCTCTCCACTTCTCACTCCGCTGCAGGCTGGGGTCATGGGTCCTGCGTACTTGGAGGATGCTAAGAAGTGTGCAGACACTTAGCTGTCATCTTCCATCCGCTACAGCAGCCAGTTAGAACCACTGGGATGTGTGGGAGTTGTTAGGGGAGGAGTCTGGAGGGAGGGAATCGTCCCATCGTAAGTCCAGTGAAGCCCTCACATCAATTCAGCCCTAACAGGCCATTTCTACTCGGCCCAGTTGATGCACTAACAACCCAGGCCAATACGCGGTGAAGAGTAAGAAAGAAACAGAGAGAGACAGAGGGACAGAGAGAGAGACAGACAGAGAGCGAGCGAGCGGGGGGGGGGGGGGGAAAGAGAGCTGGAGAGTTTAGGCAATAAACCTTATTTGGACATTAGCAGTTGTGTGGTTTGGGGAGTTTAAAGAGCTAATTAGCAGATACTTGGGCCCCATGCTGGGATTGAGATAAACTATGACTGGGAATGGCCCTGTTCCACACATGCGCCCAGCCAAGATTGGGAATAATTAGCACCAAATAAGGAAGACTTCGTTTCCCAGAGGCCTGTGGGGTCTTGGAGGGGGGTCCTTAGTCCTAGAGTCTTCTCTATTGGGTCTCTGAGTACAGACCACAACTACAACTATGTTTCATCACAAACGTACTGAAAACCACCAGGAAGTCTGTTCAACTCTGCAGTCAGTGATGCCCACTCGCCTCTCAGGTCCAACACCTGCAGGTCTTGAATGACATCATCTGCATCTATGCTCTCTCTTTTACTGAGCCTTCTGTTTGGCCATACTCTAGCCCTCCTTTCCCAATCCCAGACACACACACAAACAAACACACACTCCCACCCAGTATACACACACTGTGTACAGTATACAAACACACACAGAGCATGAGAGACTGTAATGTTTCTGTTCCACAATAAACCTCCCAAGCTGTGGCATCTGCCAAGTCGCTGAGTTCGATGTCGGGAGTGACGACCACACATTCACATCCCATAACGCTATCTGTTTGTTTTCCCTTCTGCTCCCAGACCCTCATCTGTCCCCATAGCAAATTCTCCTCAAGTTGTTTGGATTCTCTCTGCACCCTGAGAGAGCTGCCATCACTCAGAAGTCATTGTGTCATTTCATCAGACGAGGCTATAGACACTAATCAGGCCCCCTTTGCCACAGTAAATGTATCAGGCTATTTATACGTTATCGTTAAGGAACATGTAGGATGTTGAGGGAACGGAGAAGGGGTTTAAATCCTTCACGCGTCAGCTAGTGGGCATGACATGAATTGACATGTTAGTGACGTCAATGACTACGCAAACATCATTTCTCTTCCCCTGTCTCCATTGAGATCACTTAGAAAAAAAATTGTTAACAAGATCCTCAAGTCCTTCCTCTCAGGCAACAACTTGCTCTTTGTCTCGCATGGTTATCAAGATAAATGACCGTGAGAAGGATCTCTTGTGTGCTTGTTCTCCTCTCCATTAGTCCATCTCTGGAGACGTTTATGTCAGACTGCAGAATAAAACACAGGATGGTCAAGAAATAACTGGACAATAAACTCAGACCAGGACTGAAAGACCATGAAATGGTCCATAATGACCACCGTGTTACCTTTATCCAACGCACATCCTCTTCCTCGTGCTTTCTGGTACAGTACACAGCCGGACTAACCCTCATCCAGTACTACTTCATGAAAATAAGTCAGCCGTCATCTCAGATGAAGTCTGTGAGATGAGCCGGTGTGCTTGTGGGTGGGTGTTAATCCTAAATGAAAAGCTACCTCCATGCACAGGAAGGCAGTATGTGTGTGGGATTTGTGTGTGTGTGTGTGCGCGTGACGCCTCACAGGGCCTCAGTATGCAGGCCTGTAAGCCTGTCTGAATGAAGCTGCATTTGCAGGCTTCCCACACGGACGCAGGCTGGATTGAGCTGACAGTCACTCGCCCATTGACCAGTCACAGAGATTAACCGGAGTGCCGTCTCCTTCTCTAACCCACCTGCGGGGGGAGGGAGAGAGCCGGGGGGGGGGGGGGGCAGAGAGGAGAGAAGAGGGCATACTCACTGTTACTTGTTGCTTCGGTGAAAACCGCCTTTTGTCCATTCCAGCCTTTGTTGTCCATCTGCGGAGACGTCAGGGGAGGAGGAGACGTCAGGGGAGGAGGAGACGTCAGGGGAGGAGGAGACGTCAGGGGAGGAGGGCGGTTGGTAAGAGAGAAGCCGCATGGAGAGACCAGCCAGCATTAAAACAAAACAGCTTCTTCACGCATGTCAGACAAGTTCCTTCCTACTGTTCTGACTACAAAGACGCGAGCGTTCAAAGACGACAACGCCTCAGATGCAAAGTGTCCCATGTTTTGCCAGAACACGCAAGTGACTGGGGGTGGGGGGGGTGGGGTGGGTGGCCAGTGTTTCCTTTACTCCACCACTGAATGCCGTGCTCTCATGGTGGTGCATGTGGGCGCGCAGACGGGTGTACGGGAGATAAGTAAACAACATCATCCCTCGGGGGGTTTGACAGCTGAGGAGATGACTCGCTCCTAATACAGATGACAACCCCCCCCCCCCCTTCGCCCTGCCATCCGACTCTGCCCTCCGCCCCACATACACACACAAGATCCACGGTGGGAATGCAGCAGGACCAAGCTCCCATAGATGAAAGAAAGACAGGAGAGAGAGGGAGACATCTAAAAGGAGTACGAGAGAGAGAGACAAACAGAAAGAGGGAAAGAGAGAGGGAGAAAGAGGGAAATAGAGATAGAGAGAGACAAAGAGAGGGAGAAAGAAAGAGAAACAGAAAGGGGGAAAAAGAGTGTTGGCAGGACCAGGAGAAGCAGCTCCAGAGCCAGAGAGGCTCCACAGAGCCAGTTGGAGAGGGTTAACTTTGCCTTACAGGGGAGAGACTCACTGGCTGGAGACCACAGAGCGGTCTGACAGGACTGATTAAGACATCTCGTCCCCTGTCAACCAAGTCACGGACTGTAAGTAATGACGTGTTTTAGCCTTCTGTTCTCAGGGCACAGTCCCCTGAGCCCAGCTCTCTCCCAGGCACACACAGAGCTTCTCAGAGACCCAGAACCGTTGAGTCGGTATGGTACAGTTCAGTTATTATGGCTGTGCATCTGAGAGCTCATGACATGCAAGCAGCCACTGATCTAGATAATGACCTGTCTGGGGAGAGAGATTAACATTCTACACACGCCATGGTTACGTAACGATCTCTCGGAATATTTTAGGCCAATTGGGTAGAAATATAAGATACACATATATAACAAGTGTTAAATTGTGTTACGTGAGAGCTACGACTGTGGTTTAATCTCAGTAGCTAGGCGTAGATCTTTGCCAGTACATCTTCATGCCAGTACATATCCTTCTCCTCACACAAAGACAACCACGCCTGGTGTGAGCCGGCCGAACAGTTCAGGAATACAGAACACAGCTGACCGACGTGAGGCAGCGTGCGTGAGGCAGCGTGCGTGAGGCAGCGTGCGTGGGGCAGCGTGCGTGGGGCAGCCTGCGTGGGGCAGCCTGCGTGGGGCAGCCTGCGTGGGGCAGCGTGCGTGAGGCAGCGTGCGTGGGGCAGCGTGCGTGGGGCAGCGTGCGTGGGGCAGCGTGCGTGAGGCAGCGTGCGTGGAGCAGCGTGCGTGAGGCAGCGTGCGTGGGGCAGCGTGCGTGAGGCAGCGTGCGTGGGGCAGCGTGCGTGAGGCAGCGTGCGTGAGGCAGCGTGCGTGAGGCAGCGTGCGTGGGGCAGCGTGCGTGAGGCAGCGTGCGTGAGGCAGCGTGCGTGAGGCAGCGTGCGTGTCGTTACCTCTGTGGGGCTCTGAGGGCAGGTGGAGGCCTTGTAGCCCAGCAACAGCAGCATGGCCTCCGCCGCATTCCGTTTCGCCACCTTCTTGTTGGGCCCCGTTCCCGTGGCAACCTCGCCGCTCACCTTCACCTGCACACACAGACAGTGGAATAGAAGGATGAAACATCCCTACGGACAGGAACGCGACCACAGTGGTTGCGGTCCAAATCCTCCAAATATCCTTGCATGAGGCGCAGTATGGTCAAGAGATGAATGTAAAAATGAAAGACTGCTATTGCTATCTAGAACAAATTCTGAATGAATGGATAGACAAGCTGTTCTGAGGACCTTGCTCAGGGCGCTGTGAGCTCTCTCAAACGTGGATCACGCTAAAAACTGCCGTGTCTCCTCTGAGATTGAGCAGGTCTTCACAAATGAAAATCAACTGTCATCGCATTAGGTAAACAAACAATTACGCCGCAGGAACAACCCTCCAGGAGGCGAGTTAGTCAGCGGGCCAATGTACTCACTCAAGGGGCCTAACAGAGCCAATAAACCCTCCTCCAGGCCACATCACATCTGAGGACACTTCCACAAACACAACAAACCAAAATAAACAGCAAACAAGTCCCTTCATAAACTCCCTTTCCCCCCTGAAAGTTGTGTGTGACACAGGAGTACCCAGTTTGAAGCAGCTACCTCTGGGCTGCACCACACAAAGCCAGGGAAGAACAGAATTTCATTTGAGCCCTGGCTGCTGGCCGAGAGGAACAATGTGGAAATTTTAGAAGGGAGCGGGGCCACACAAAAGGAACACACACAAGCAGGGCTTAATGCCTGCTTGAAAGAGGCATGGAGAATGGGTTTGGGACCGAATTACCGCCCCGCGCTCAGAGACGCTCTGTTTCCCTCCTGAAAGAGAAGAGATGGGAATTAGAGAGAGAGAAAGAGAGAGAGAGGGAGAGAGAAAAACAGAGAGAGAATGGATAAGAGAGAGAGAGAAAAGGAGAGAGTGAGAGAAGGAATGCGAAAGAGAGAGGGAGAGAATGGGTAGGAGAGAGAAAAATGTGAGAGAGGTAGAGAGATATAGAGAGAGGGAGAGAGGGAGAGCGAGAGAGAGTGGTAGAGAGAGGGACAGAGGAGAAAGAGCGAGAGAAACAGAGTCAGGGAGAGGAGAGAGTCTCCCTCAGTGTCGATGTCCTGTAGTGAATAGTGGAGTTAGCTCGGCAGCACCAGTCTCCCCAGGTGGACTGGACTGGACTGGGAGACACAGGTGTGCAGGAAGAATCCCTCCCCTCCATTACCTCTACAATCCCATCCCTCTATCCTTCTCCTCCCCTCCAACCTGTTCCATCCCTCCCCACCCCTCTCCTCCCAGTACCTGCATGATGAACTCTCGGCGGCGGGGCATGCCTCTCTCTGACAGCAGCATGTAGTCTGGCTCCTTCTCCTTCCTGGCTTGCTGGATCTGAGCCAGCCTGCTGACAGGGTTCATGCCCTGCCCGTAGTCTGGTCCAGTCTGGAGGGGGAGCCAAGACAGACAACCACAGAAACTATCTCTCGAGAACCAAGATTTGATTTAGTTCATTTCCGAAAAAGAATCTCTTGCCCCCAATAAAGCAATTTGTAAATGAAGAGTTAGGTGTGGGATTATATGGATTATGTCTACAGTGATTTTTCCCGTGTTTCGTGTCTGTCGTTGGTGTGGTTTCACCTCTGGGGAGATGCTCATACCTTCAGGATAGTCTTAGGCCGTTTCTTGTAGTGCAGCTTGGGCTTCTCCACCACCGGGATGAAGGGCAGCTTCTTCAGGTCCTGGAGGATGGAGAGAGCGGCGCGCTTTTTGGAGAGTTTCTTGCTGTTGCCCTCCCCCTCCGCCGAGAACTCTCCCACAGTTACCCGCGTCAGGAAGCTCTTCATGTGAGGGGGCCCACTCTCTTTCAGGACCTGGGGACACACAAGGTGATAGGTTCTCATCACCCAGGGGAGATAACTGGGGGTTGAGGTGTGGAGGGGTGTGTGTGTGTGTGTTTGCAAGCAGCAGCACCAGGTGGTCCGCTACATCTGTTTTCCATGGTCACAGTGCTACCCACCCAAGTGCACGTGTAATTCTCTCTCTCACACACAATGTAACGTATTACTAGATGACAGTCTCTAGTGATCACGGCTCAGTTTCCTTTCCTCAGCCTCTGGTCACCTGGGAGACCTAAAACAAACACGCAGATCCGGCTTGGGTTATGTCATGCTTCGGCAATCACATCCACTTCCTGCACGCTCAGAGGGCTGTGTGTGTGTCTATGTACGTGTGTGTGTGTGTGTGTGTGGAAGGGAAGGGAAGGGGGGAGAGGTAAGATGCACCCCAGCCTAAAGCAGGGCCACAAACTTAATTATTCTGTTGTTTCTTTACTCTGAAAGAATCTCTCACTGCGTCTGCTCCACAGCATCAGTCAGTTTACTTTGAACATTTACTGCTCAAACTAATTACAAGAGACAAATTTATATAATCTGTTGCTCTAATTTCTATAATTGTTTACAACAGATTTATTTAACTGATAAGCAGGGCCTTGAGCATTCTTCCCATACTTCACAGTACATCATGACCTAATATTAACAAAACCCTGAGGAAAACAAACTCACATTTGCACACACACACACACACACAGGCGCATGCATGCACATACACACACACACACACGCACACAGGCGCATGCATGCACATACACACACACACACACACACACACAGGCACATACACAGATTACATAAGCACCCAAAAATAAAATTAAGCCACAACAAATCTTCTTTAGACACGTGAGACACTCTTTCCTGAAATCAATCATACAGAGAAAATGTGATTTGACTGAGGTGTTTTGTTTGTTCAGAGCCAAGAACAAGAGTAGGATTTAACAATTACATAACTACATTCTTGTTGAGATTTCTATGTAGTTATCTGTATTTATACAGATTTATAACCAACCACCGTTTAACTACACAGCTTCAGGACATAGAGTGAGCCACCATCACGTTTATCTGCAGGGGCTAGCTATGCACTGCAGTGTTTCACACAGAATATGATTATATTTGTGGCGGTAGGCAGGGGCGGAGCAAGACGTTGTAAAAATGTGGGGCTCAGCCCAAACCTATGTCCTAGTATCGGTTAGATGTGAGTGTAGACAAGGACGAGGATGCTAGCCGCGCGCGAGAGAATTTCTTTTGGATGAATTTGAGCGCTAAATAGTTTTTGGAGCTTTACATAATATAAAACGTAACGTTGGACTCGTATGGTTATATTTGCCGAATGTATTTAACCATGAATATTATTATATTTAACTTGAATGTATCCGTTTTGACACATTTGTGCAGAGAATTATGATACAAACCGTTCGTAAAATGGAGGCTATTATAAGCAAATGATGAGTAACATTCAGGGACTCATTTGGCTGAGCGGTTAGAGAATCGGTCTATTAATCTGAAGGAAACAAAAATGACGTACTTACTGTAAGTAAGTCGCTCTGGATAAGAGCGTCTGCTAAATATAAATAGATCCCAGAAATTCAATTAAAAACTCATTTAAGCTTCAAAAATTCAAATGTAACAAAATTCAAGCTGCTCAAATTCGAATTGGGAAATTCAGATCCCCCAAATTTGAGCTGAAAAAATTAAAGCCCCAAAAAATCAGATTGCAACATTCACAAGGATAGGTAAGGCAATCGAGCCTGAATGCAATCTCATTTCTCAGAGAAGGGTCCAACTGCAGACCTCTCTCCTCAGGTCCCTCTCATCCAGGTGTAGCTGCAGGCAGTCATACATGCAGACCAGTCATACAATCACAGCCTGGGGTCTGAGGAGAGAGGTCCGGTCTAAGGTAAGCCTCATACCTTGGTTTCCTGGATGTTGCAATCTGAATTTTTTCGGCTCAATTTTTTTTAATCTGAATTTCACCACCATCTGAATTTGAGCAGCCTGAATTGAGTCATATTTGAATTTCTGAAGCTTGATTTATTTTTTATATTTGGGATCTGAATTTTACTGTTTGAATTTGACCAACCTGAATTTCTTAACCTTGAATTTTTGGATCCAGATTGTTATTTTTATTTAAATGTCAATATTAAGTATTCAATGCCTTTTAAAATGCTAAACATTATATCACTGATTTGCTTCCATAGCTATTCACAGACGGGTCCGTTGTAGTGAGAGAGAGAACACAAGCGGGGCAAGAAGGGGCTGAGCAAATCAATGCGCTGCACACAGCTCTACCATAATTAATTTTTTGCCCATGTTATACAGTAAAAAATACATAAAAAAGGTTTATAAGGTTTATGTGGCGGCCAATTTTTTATTGTGGCGGGCCACCACAAATAAATCAATGTATGGGAAACTGATAGTATACTGAGAGCCTTCCCAGGGCAGATACTGCATCCCAGAAGGTCCTGGTCTACCTCATCTCTAGAAGGAGGAAATGCAACATGGCAGTTTGTAGGACCTGACTTGTGATGACTATCTGTATGATCACATCGGCCTCCCTCTCCCTCTCCCCCTCTCTCTCCCCCTCTCTCTCCCCCTCTCTCTCCCTCTCTCCCTCTCTCCCTCTCTCTCTCTCTCTCTCTCTCTCTCTCATCACGCAGGACATCCTGAGGTGGATGGCCTCCACAGGACAGCTGGGCTGCTTCATGCATCTGGGGCCTTGCTTCACTTCCTCTTACTCACTCTCTTTTCTCTTTTCCCTCAGCTTTGCCAGTCTCTCCCCTTCCTTCCTACCTTCCCCTATCCCTCGCTCTCTTTCTCCCCCCCCCCCACACACACACACCGTTCCTTCGCTCGCTCCTCTTTCCTGCCCCCTCTCTCCTTGTCTCTGTCGCTCTGTGAAGGAGGCTTGGCTGGAGTCTAGACAGTAACCTTAGCGAAGTTCCAAACAATGCTGGAAACACAGGCTGGTGAACATCACAGGACAGCCCCCCCGCTCGCCTGGCAACCAGCACTGCTCAGGGGCCTCGGTTGCCATGGACATCGTAACCAAGACCTATCTTCCAAGGTGGCCGGTGGTGTGCCACAAGGCAGGTGACGGTGGTGTTGTGACTATGATACGCCCTCACACACACACACACGTACCTTTACAGGTGGGCCCAGCTACTTTGATCAGGGGTGACATCACCGTAACACAAGTGACACAGTGTGAGGTGACACAGGGTGACGCATGCGGCTGCTTGAGGAGGGGGCTGATGGGGTCCTGAGAGGACAGGACAGGTCCTGTTACAGTGTGGGTAGAACGGGAGGAGCACAGAAGGTCACGCAGCCAGATGATCCAGCCTAGATCTCCAATTATAACACCAGGGAACAACAAGCCTTCACTGTGCTACAATACAGCACAGTGTATATGTGTGTGTTGTATGTGTATGAATCTGTGTGTGTGTGTGTGTGCCATACATCTTGGCGCAACAGCAAGGCTGCCAGGCTGGTGGATGGCGGCAGACAAGCTGCAGTCAGGCTGGTCTCAGACGACACGGTATCCGTGGCGATGCGATGAGGTTTCAGCGCTGCCTTTCACTGACACGTCTTCTAAACACACACACACACACATAAACAAACACAGGCGCACACACATACATACAGGGCCGCGGCCTGACAACACGGATCAGGTCATCCACAGGAAACGCTGTCGAAAGTTGATTTTCCTCATTTTTCTCTCGTCCTCCTCCAGGGAGACATGGATACGTGCGGCAGGTCGGGATCCGCACATACGAGCCCTCAGATAGTCTGGAGTAGGGGAACGTAGAGCAGGGAGGGACAATAGCCGGGCCCTGGTAGACTGAAGAAAGGCTCCATTGTGATGGGCTGTGGACGTACTCACCCTGAGGGGAGCTCTCTCTGTACACCATGGGTGGCTCTTGGCCCAGACCCTCTTCTCCTGTGTCCTTCAGTAAGGAGGTGACATCCACACACACACCACACACACACCACACACACACACACACACCCAGATGCAGACAGGCGAACCTGTGATTTATAGATAGATCCGTGGTCTTTGATGTTGACGTCTGTTTGATATGACGTGACGCGGTTAGGTCAGCGTGTCTGATCTTTCTGTGCGGAGGGGGGGAGGGGTTGACCCTCCTGGTTGTGGAAAATGTCAAAGCGAGCAAACAGGACAATCTGCAGTGTGTGTCATGGAGAATATCAAACCACGGCATTGATATTTGAGAAGGTCCTGAGATTATTTTTTTACCGTTTCATGTGGTGTGTATTCCTATATATTTGATTTAAGTCCTCCTAGTTCATTTATTTCCACTCCGGGTGTCAGGAGACAAAGTGTGGACCACAGAGGACCGGACCACAGGGAGGGAGGAGAGCAAGCTGTGTGGGATGAGTCACGATTCCTTCACATAATGAGGCTGGATGATGTGCTTGTTAAGACAATTAGGTCTGGGCATTTGGTGCAAGTTGGTTGCATGCAAGCGATTGAGGGAGACTGGAGCGAGGGAAAGGCGTAAAAAGAGGAGGGCAGTAAGAGGGGATACAGTGGAAAGAGAGAAAGTCTTTCTGAGGGATAAATGAGGTACTGGGCAGTGTACTCACAAATATCTTCTCACCACAATATTTTTTTGAGAGAAAATAAGAGAGAACGTGAGAGAGACAGAGAACTGTAAGAGAAAGACAGAGAGAGAAACAGATTAAGCAAGAGAGAAAAAGGGAGAGAATGAGAAACAGAATGGGGAAAGAGAGAGAGAGACAGCAGGCTGATTTAAACCTCCATAGTTTATTCATTAGTGTCAGTAATGCTGGCACAGGTGGTGGGTTGTCTGCAAAGGTTGTCTGCAAAGGATAATCAGAGAATGAATGCAGTTGGGGAAGGGTGATCAAAACCGCTGTTCAGTTTGATGTTGTTAACTTGAGTGATAATACAACAGAACAAGTAGCAGAATTCACTGGCAATGGCAAAAACTAAAAGGGGGAATGAATTAAATGAATCCAGACAGTCATTAATTGTGATTTCTGGAAAGGTGGTGTCATGTGCCGATGAGTAAAAAAAAAAAAAAAAAAGCATTTTGAGGAGAACTTTTCCAGAAGGGAGGAGTGGACAAGGTTCCAGTTATTTCGCCATGTTGTGTAAACTCTTATCAGGAAGCCAAGCCAGAGGCTGGGAAACAGCTTTCTTTCACTCTGTCCATTTATCTGACCTTTGAGGAAAAACTGAAGTTATGATGAAGGGGGGATGGAGGGAGGGAGGAGGTTACCAAGGTAAACAGAATCTTGAGGGGCGGAGGAGGAGGGAGAACCAGGGAGTGGGCCGGCCAGGTCAAGTCAGGACACATCCTGACAGGGTCTACAATGTTCGGAAAAGTCCCCTGAACTGCTGAGTCGAACCGACTGGAACAGATCTATCAAGCCAACAGGATGGTTTCAAAGACCCTGCTCAGGTGGATTTCGACAACTTGCCTCAAGAAAAAAAGTTAAAGAGAATTGCTATATTCAAAAGTTTGACTGTCTAAACAATTGGGTAATGCTGCACCTCATACTTATTAGGTCGGCGAAATATCTCCGAACTAAAAACCTCAGTTCAGAGATACTATGTCACAAGACATACAGTACTACAGATGAGCAATTCTGTATTTGGATTCAAAACCCGAAGAAGAATGGAATTTTATGTTGAAGTGCAGTCATTGTGAGAGGGGTATTTAAGGAGGTGTCTCACAGTCGGAACACACATCCTCTTTACCTCAAAGTTCACTGACAGGTTCCTCTTGAGGGCGATCTCGTAGACCAGGCTGATCTCTGATTTGCTGGCATCGCTCCCCTCCTCCTCTTCCTCTTCCTCCTTCTCCTCCAGGCTCTACAACCAAGGAGAATCCCAGAACCATATCAAAACTCCAAACAGAGCACCCATTATCGGATTATAGACACTCAATGAAAACGATCACTTGAATGGAGCAGTATGAATCAGTGTTGTAGTAATGACAAACCCCTGTCGAAATTGAAGATTGTACAACAGGAGGAAGGTCTCAACATTGGGTTGTGTTTATGTGCAACTTTCAGGACAAGTGGACACCAGAGAAGGAACATTAAATTAGTCGAACAGCAGTGTAGCCTGTTACCACATAACGTCCGGCACATTCTGACAGCACATGTCAGAATGTCATCAATTTCTCTCCAAAAAATGACCAAATACCATCTAACCCCCCCACCCCAATACACAAAAACACAGTTTCCCTATCCGCGAAGCTGTAAACATACCAGAATGATATTGACATTCAGAGACAAGAATATGGCTGCAAAAATCATGCTACTAACAGTCAGCTGCCTATTTTAGTAGGACCTTCACTTCTTCTTCTTCTACTCCTCAGGACAATGAGTTCCTCTGTGTGCCTCACCAGGACAGGCTGTGTCTGGGAACAGGGCCCTGGTTTCCACTTCACCCCTGACCTTCATGTGGTCAGGGGTGATGTCGAGTCATGTGGCCACATGACTCGAGATGGGAGAGCTCCCTTTCACAGCGTGGATCACGTGGCAGGACTCTGCCGCTTCACTGGGGTAGCATCGGTCACAGTGTGTGTGTGTGTTCTCAGAGTGCTGCTCTGCGTTTTCCTGTGTGCGCTGTAGCGTATTCGGAGCCGCCATTGGCGTTGGGTGTCGGAGCTATGAGTGTTGTTACCGTGTCTGTGTTTATTGTTGTCTGTTGTCACAACAGTGTTGTGCATTAATGATATTTGTGATTGGCTATAAGGTACGGTCTGTGGTGTCAGGTGGTAGGGACAAAATCTTCCACTGAATGGGTCTATTTACAGGGGAGTCCTGAGGGGAATAGCTAATGTACATGATGAACAACGCTAGTCTATTCGACAAAGCGGACGTGATCTAAGACCAGCTCATACAGTGAGGGATGTGTGTGTTGTGTGCGCACATGTGATGAACACGAAAGGATGTGACCTATTCAGAATCACCCTGCAGAGCAAGTAGTCATATCTGATGCCCTGCAGACATGACAGGGAGTGTGCATGACAGGAAGTGTGCATGACAGGAAGTGAGCTAGTTAGACAGGAAGTGAGCTAGTTAGACAGGATTTGGGAAGAGCCTGCTGCCTAGTCAGATCACCAATGGCCTGAGCATGTAGGAAACCAATTTGAGGAAGACCTGGCTGTTTAGTTCAGCCTAGTCGGCCAGATAATGATTCTGTACAGCTCCCGTTTTATAAGGATGTAAACTGTTTACTCCAGCACACACAAACGCACACTATCGTTAGAACTAGAATGACAGTGCAGTTGATCTGAGGCCAGGGAAAAAACAAGAGTTGACACGCAAGCACAGTGACAGGAATAGGATCATTTTAGGGCGCCCGCGCGCACACACACAGATTCTTATATATGATATGTTGTGCCTCGATTTGTAAAGCAAGACATGGAAGCAGCTGTTGACAAAGAGCTCATTTATGGACACGACACCACAAGAGAGAGAAGGCACAGCCAGGGAGGTTTCAATAACCACCCTTCACGCCAGCCTCCAATGATATGGGCTCATTTGATTTCCGGCGGGGAGTTGATAACAGTTAAAAGCCTGGCCCGAGGGTAACTTTGGTACAGTGACATTAGTGGAAGACAGGACGATCAAGAAGAGAAGGGAAAATAAATCCTGTAGGTACAGGTTTATAAAAAAAAAATGAAGAGGAATAAAGCAAGATATTTGCGAGTTGAATGAACACATTTGCGGAAGTGGTGAGGAGTGTTATCTCATTAAAGATGAAAGTGCAGCTGATTTATCTCATGAAGAACTGTGGAGAGAGTTGGATTTACAATTTGCACTTGTGGTTTCTTCAGAGAAAACTGTGTTTGCAGCTCAGCGTGCAGTTCAAACCTCGGTCACCGAGTGGTAAACTGTTGACGTAGGAGTTTGGAAGGAGAAAGTGGCACATTTGACCTTGGGCAGTCCCTCTGTTCAACAGGCTGCTTTGATTGGTCCAGGAGGTGGAGATGTTTAAGTTGAAAACAGTTGGGGGGTGGGAGCACAGCAGGATGGATGAGTGGAGATGATTGGTCGGTGATTGGAGTTGTGAACAACCCTTTAAATGGGTCCTTTCCACAGGGGAAGGGGGCAATGTGATGGAAAACAACTACGGTTGCTAGACAAAGTTCTGTACGTGTGTGTTAGTGTGTGAGAGAAAGAGAGAGAGCGTATGCCATTAGCCTGTGTTCTATCAAAAGCTTTGTTCATGTATGTATTTGAAGATTCATGCACACGTCCGTGAGATTACCTGTGGCGGTCGTTCGGGGATGGGCTCGTTGCGGAGGGCCTGCAGAGCCTTCATGGCAGCGTTGTGTCTGGCAGCCTGGCGTGTCCGGCCCTCACCGATGAACTCGTTACTCCCCACGGACAGCTGCACGTAGAAGATCTTAGGGACCGGGTAATGGTACCTGGGGAGGGCACAGAGACACAAACACAGAGACTTTCAGAGAGGATCCGCTCGTCTCGGCTCCTTGTGCAAGAGCAGCGAGGCAGGATGCCGTCCTACACAACAGGATTTATCTCTGGGAAATGAGGCTGGGAGACGAGGGGGGGGGGGGGGGACTCCTGCATTATGAGCCAAGTTATTAATGTTCACACAGGGCACAAATTAAAGGCCAGCCACTTCATCAGGGTCAATTACATCACAATAGTCTGCCGGCCAACCGTTAGAATGATGGCTCCCTATTGGCTCGTAGTGAGGGGACTCAAAACAAAACGGCATATATTCTCCTCTCTTTCTTTTGGCTGGGGCCATCCATCCTGCTCTCTTCTCTTTCTCTGGACACTGGCAGCCCAGGGCTGGGCTGTCACTGGCAGGTTCACTGGACAGATGAAAGGGTCTGTGTCTGAGACCCCCCCCCCCCCCCTGTACCCCCCCCCCCCCCCAGAGGCAGACGGACTTGTGGGAGAGAAGACGACTCTCTGAAAGCACGCACGCACACACACACACACACACACAGCACAGAAACTTCAGAGGAAGGGGGGTGTTTGCATGTTTGCTCAAGGCATTCACACAGAATGACAACATGTAAATCAATATTGTGCTCATGTGGAATTGGTTTCTCATGCTGCGTGCTGAGCAGTGGGTTCATCTTGACAGAGCCCTTCGCTCTGCTTCCTAGAGACGCCGGTTATCTTCCTTTCCAGATTACACAGAATTCCTGTTTGGCCTTGTTGCTGTGAAGTGCCCTGATATCAGATTCGATAGCAGATTGACCGCATGTGGGGGAGCTGGAATCCGGGCAAACACAAACAGATGCCAACGGCAGGGAAGAGAGGACCACGTTCCACCGCTGGGTAATTAGAGGCAGGAGTATTCCTACCCAATAAAGTCACATCGCTATCATGCCGCCATGGCTCCAGACTCAGTGAGGAGAACATGCAATAAATCACCAAGTCTAGCCACAGACAGGCCAAATACACCAGAGCCTGCTCTCAATCTAAGCACTTTATACCCCAGAACAGATCTGGACTGGCTGTTAAGCTGAGTCTAATTTACAAAAGAATCCCTCTGACTGGTACGAATATTACAATTGAATACCCGTGGGGGCATGATCGCTGTCTTTCAAAAGGAGTCGCCACAGCGTTCCAGATTGGACAGCCAGAAGGTCTAGGATACATAAGAGGAAGGCTGAGTCATCATCAAACGACTTGCCTTTTGATGGCTGAGCAAACACAGGTTGAGTGAGAGCATGCTGGGTTGGAGAATCTGACAGCATGATCTGACAGGTGTCTCCTAGCATAACCTGACTGGACTTTCTACAGTGAAAACCTTTTCGTAGACTCAGATCTGAATCTACTCTCTCCCCCTCTTCTCTCCCTCCTTCACTTCCTCTCCACATCCCTGCCAGCGTTTGCCTCCCCGAACTCCACATGGTTCTCTACCGGCCCGCAACTCCCTTCTGCTCCCCTCCCCTGGTCGCAGGGGCCTCCCCAAGGTGGAGCCAACATGGCCCTCGCACGTCAAGCGTGGCCCCAGGGCCACAGAGGAAATGCCAAGTGCAACATGGCCTTCAGCCAACAGGGCCGAGCAGGGCTGGGAGCAGCTGGGGTTAGAGCAGTGCACTGGGTACAGGTGCAGGGGGAGAGAGGGATGGAGAGAAGGAGAGGGGAAGGGGGGGGTGGAGGGAGGGAGGGAGGGAGAAGCCTGTGGGAGGCCTCTCTACAGCAACGTGGGAAAGTAGAAGCTTCCACACAAGCAAAGAGGCAAAGACATGAAAATACACACACACACACACACACACACACACACACACACACACACACACACACACACACACACACACACACACACACACAGGCATGTTACAGTAATACCACAGCTTATACAACCAACACATAGACACAACACAACTAAGAGCAGCATCAGGCCCAATAACAGTACATGCTAGTCAGCACATGTTGAAGACATTGGCCTGTTCTGCATTATAGAGACTGGGCCTGGGGCCAGGACACCTAGAGGACGGTGGAGAGAGACAGAGGCAGGGTCGTGTGTGCAACTTTCAAAAGCTGTGTTTCCACCACAGGAACTACACCCCAGAACTGGAACTATACCCTGGAACTAGGATCCAGGGTCAAAATGGGCTGCAGGAACTTTCTAGACCCTTGGAAAGTAGCCCCTAAAAGATATGTGAACTTACGGTTGTGAAATGAGTCATCACAGATAAAATAAGTCAATCAAACGATCCGTCCTCAGAAGGGAGTCATGGGTTTGACTTCCCTGCAGCTGTGTTTCAAGTGGGCCACAGCAGCTAGAGCTACCATTTCATCTGATCATCACACACACACAGTCATGCCACCCAAGCACAGTCAAAAAAGGAAATGAGATTCCATTAAACGGAGGGAATAACACATTAAGAAGAGCTCTAGTTGACCTACGTGCTTTCTTAACGTATTATTATTAATCTCCTTTTATTTGTTGAAAAAAAATACAAATCAAGAATAATTTCTTTTTTGGTGGGACTATTATTACACCGAATATTACACACTGCAGAGAGGAAACCATATCAAGAGTGTACAGTAGAACAGGGCGTCATTTAAAGAGGGGTGGAAAATTGTGCATTGATGCAGGGGGCGGTCACTGGATCTGAGTCTTGTTAGAACCAGACCCAAACTAAGGCCAGTGGTAGATGGATGGACCCTAGGGAGACTCAGACTAGCAGGGTTCATCAGTCACTGAGACAGTGTCTTTCAGCCTGTGGCCAAGCAGGGCACCACACACTGGCCCGGTCCAACTGTGGACTTTGCTAATGAAGCAGCTATGTAAATTCTCCAAACAGGAAAATTATTTCATTAGGTGCTTCTAGAAGCACTTTACTGCACGTCACCATGGAAACCAGGTAACAGAGGAGACAACGCCTTGATACAACTCCCCCCTAACACCCCCCACCCCCACCCCCGCCCCCGCCCATACACACACACACACACACACACACACACAAAAACAAAGAAGAAACATATGCAAACGGCTCCCCAGGATACTTTCTGGCTGCAATCCCTTATAAGGGGACAGACCCCAGCTGGGAGCAAAGGGTGACAGCTCTCTGGGAAACACAGGAGAAACTTGGAATGGCTCTCGCCTCACCAGCTGTACTTCCTATCCATTACTAAACCTTGAACTGTTTTCTCTCCCTCTCCAGTCCTCCCTTGTTTGTCTTCCCTTCCGCCTCCTCAAAAATGCAAATGCTGAGAATGCATGCAGTAGTGACAAAGGAGCCCATGTATCGTGGCAAAACTACCTCCCAGCTGGCTCAAATGGCCAGTCAGGTGTGTGTGTGTGTGTGTGTGTGTGTGTGTGTGTGTGTGTGAGGAGGGCCGTGGCCTCTTCAGGAGTCCCGGGGGAGCAGAGGTGAGACAGAAGTTGGGAGAGGAAGCACCGTGAAACTCCGACCCCCCCTGGAGACTGGAGGGTTCCTCGTCAGAACAGCTATGCCTTCCTAACGTAAGTACAACTGGAATGTTTCGACTCAACTCTGCGGCGTGAGTCACCTCTACCATTAAGAAGAACCCTCTGACTCAGCAAAGCTATTTGTGGGAGGGTTTTCTTGGCAAGTACAGCTCATCTGTCATTATTACTACTCACTATCAGGCCATTGCTTTTTCATACCTTTAATTACATTCCTTAAAATTGGGAGAACCAAAAAAACATGAATTGAACTGCTTATCATGGTTTCAGTTGCAAACAGAAGATTACAATTTGGCCCCCTCCAAGCATTTTAATCAGAACATTCTCTCAATAACGCTAGCAACTCCCCTCCCACCACCACCCCCGCATTCAGTCCAGACCAACGTTATTCTTAGATTTACAGAACTATTAACTGATTAACATTAACTATTAACACTACAAGGGTGCTTCCGACAGAAGATCAGGATGTGCCATTCCATTTACAGAACACAAAATGGCTTCCACAGACATGACAAGTCTATAGACAAATCTATAGTCCAGCCCTACCAGTGGTTCAGCGTTGAAGTCTAGATGGGAGGATGTAATTTGCCAAACTTCCACACAAAAATCTAAACTCAGGAGTATAAATATCAGGGTGATAGCTAATAAACTCTTTCAAACTGCTCAAGGGGGAAGGTTTGGTGAATGTTGATGATGTCAAGCAGAACAGCGGAGTGTTGGCCATGCTATAAACCATGGTAGGACTCCAGCAAAACCGTTCTGATAGTAATGAGGAGGTTGGCTGGTGGGCACAAAATGACCTCTGCACCCACTGAACCCCCTCGGAAACCTCACAGTAGAGCTGTGCCCATCTGGTGCCAACTAGAAGACTTGGCAGCAGCCAGGCAGTGTGGCCAGTCAGGCCTGTTCAGGTCTTACCGTCCTCGTTAATGATATCACTTTATGAGCCAGTGGTTTACTGTTTTCATTAAAAGGGTAGCCACTGCTTTGTTGAAAAACCACTTTCTTATAACTACAAATGGCATTTATAGTAGATAATGTCATTGCTTGGGGCTAAAGCTGAACTAACACACCCAGCTTGAGCTTCGCTGGTAAGATACAATACAATGCTTATAACTGGGCTCCAATCAAGCCCAATGATCACTCTGGTTATGAAACAAGGCCTTAAACGATAAAGATAATTAGAAATTGCCCCCTTCTCTCCTGTCTTTGTACGGTCCAGCAGCAGACAGTCAGGTTTAGCCTTCATTCTAAGCCTTTCCCAAAGAGGGCCAGTCCAGTCTGGTAATAGATGGATGTGTGATGGATGTGTGATGGATGTGTGATGGATGTGCGTCAGCTAGCCTTGCTAGTCTGAGATTGATTCACTGTGAAACCAGAACATTTACTCGTCTTCCTTCTGTATCCTAATGAGGGTGAATTCTCAGTGATTCACTAAAGTATATTGGACATGTGTGCATGCCGGGATAGGGGGGAGTGTTGGGAGAGCTGCGTTCAGCTACCACACCTAGGGAGCCGTCCTCGGCAGCTGCTTAAACACGCACGCCCACTGTTTAGTAGATGCAAAAGGCGTTGCTCATCGACTTAGGCATCGAACGCACATGTTGAACACACCTCATCAACAACCAACTGAAAAAAGGAGGCCGTCCCCTCGCAATGCTTTTGGGTTTCCGGTGAATACTGATGAGGTGAGTGGTTAGGGGCTTTTGGTGGGCTGTAACCCACTGACGGAAAGGAGTGCTGCGCGTCAGTCAGGACGAAGTGAGGCAGGATGCTGGAACACAGACACATCTGTGGCGTGGTATAGAGGCTCTCAGGTGTCCTGACTGAGGGCTGCTTCCGTCTGACCACAGCTGCTCTGTTTTCAAGTCCAGGACATCAGACGGATGTGGAGGTGAACATCTACACGCATGAACGTAAGCGCACACACACGCGCACACACTGGCACGCACGCTCATCCACAGTTGTACTGGTGTTGACGCACTGGCGCGTGTGCGCCCAGCACGCACCGAGGCGCCTGGACACAGCCGAGTGTGGCGTGATGGAGGTCTGTTTGAGCGTAAACTGTCCATTGAGTTTGTTTATGCTGGACTCCCGCTCTGTTCCTCCGCATCCTCGACCCCCTCTACAAAGCCTCGCTTTATGAGCTTACACCCATTTGGACTATTTGGACGACTCTGGCAGGGCGCCGGCCCTCAGGGCCCATGCTAATTTATGTGCTATCTGACTTAATGCATGCGATCCAGCAGTAGTGTAAACACTGTAAGTGACCCCCCCGTGCAGACGTTTGTCCGTGCGAGGATGGTATGAAGATGGCGGGGGCCAGTTAAAAGGCTCTTCTTATGAAGTCGCTCTAATGAATTGCGAGCTCTGGCAGTCCCCTTTGGGTTTTGGCAGAGGGTGTGGATGGAGATATCATATCCCTGGAATGCCGAGTGGACGAAGGAGCACACATTTGGGTTGTCCTGCATGCGAGACTGTAGAGCAGGCCTCCGAGGCTCTGCATTAGGCCTGGTGTGCATGTGTGTGTGTGTGTGTGTGTGTGTCTTAGGAGGACGAGAACAGCTCTAGTCAGAGTAGGCACGTAACAGAGATCTCAAGCAGATTCACTTAGTATTCAATTGCATTCGAGTATGCCCTACAAGTTAGATCAACCAGTGCACCTGTGTGTGTTCTCTGCACGCCTGTGCTGATGCAGTTCAGTGCTTCGCTCAAGGTTAGTGCCAAGTTGGTTTTCTCAAAGGACTAGGATCAGATACAAAACACACACTTTATCTAGGACACATGTTAAGGCAGACACTTTTAGAGATTCCCTCTGGGATGGTTCCACAGCCATTGGTCAAGCATGAAAAGCACTCCTACTGCAGTTAACCTTTTGTCGCTCACACACCCTGCGACCACACACACACAGGTACGACAATGGTGGAAAAAGATATAGTGAAATACTACAATCACCTCAATTGCTTCCTACTGGTTCTACTGATAGCTACCAGAATCATCACACTCGAGTGCAACTCCCTTTATGTTCCCTGTAGCTTTATTCAAATTGTCAGATGGTAAATTAAACTAAGAATTAAAGAAAACAATTATTTGTTTGTTGAGTCACAAAAATTGTTTTGAAAATGAAAATGTGTTCATCTGAGTCAACACTGATATAGGATACCGGGGAATGAACACTGCTTTGCATCATTAATAGTCAGAATATTAGCGTTAAGAAAATATATCTTCATCACTCCATCATCATGCCACAATGTAAAACAACAGGCTGAGTATATCTGGTTTGTCTCGACATTTGTGATTGGTCTAAAACAAACACCATTTGTGATTGGTCTAAAACAAACACCAGCCATGTTATCCCCCAGTAGAAGGTCACCAACATTAAATAAACATTAACCGCACTGAAGGATGGCAGTAAAATGGGCCTCGCCATTCACAGGATGGAACCAATCAGAAGCTTTGATATCTGCTTTCACTCCATAAGGCCATCTACCACAGCCCCATTATGAAAACACCAGTGCTGTGCTGCTGATGGTTGTCTGGGTTGCTGACGCAAGTTTCCAGGACCCACCACACCATTTCAGGGTGTGGATCCTCACCGGAGGACGTGGATCCTCACCGGACAGGCAACCCAACCCTCCCCTCCTTTTTCCAGCAGGGAAAGAGAGGGCCTCCCCTCCTGGCTCCCTATCGTAGCATCACAGAAGGAAATGCCACGGGAGAGCACCTCCAATCTCCAGTATGGGTCTTGTTATTCCAGCTGACATAATGTTACTGTCATACCCAAATGAACCTGGAAGAGAGGGAGGTGTTGGCTGCACAGCTCTGGGCTCCGCCAGGGAAAGACCCATCCAAATTTCGCCTCTGACGGAATGCAGGATGCAGGCTCTACCCCGTGGGGATCGGGGGCAGGGGGGGAGGGGGGGGGAACTGGGAGCGCCACGAGGAGCTTAGGGGAGTGTGGAATTAGTCATCGGAATCAGGTTCTCCAATGATAACACGGGAGTCTGGGTTGACACCCAGAGGCGACTAAGCAGAGTTTCTCTCTCTCTCTCTCGCTCTCTCTCTTGGTTCTTCAGATGTTGCTAACCATCTGGGGCGTGTGTTCCCAATCAACATCCCCTAGCAACAGGATGCTGCTTTACGCACACGCTGACGTTATCAAAAACACTCGATTTCATTGATAATCACAGCTAATCTAACACATCCAAGGACGAGGAATACTCTGACAGAGAGCTCAAAGAGTTGAAGCATGGATTAAAAGCAGGCTACTTGGATGTGAATAAATTAGACCCAGGCCCTTCACCATAAATAAGATTCATTGACGCCATGACAAATTAACCAGTCCGATAATGAACATTATTCTCTGCGCGGTCCTTTCTGAATGAATCAATAGCATTCATGGTGGTGATTCCAGTGGGGATGAATCAGGGTACGCCTGGCCTCTTAATGGTTGGGTTCTCCATCAACATGACTCCAGATCACTGGGATCCATCATATTAGAGGAGGACACGAGAGTGCGGGAGCCATGTCTTGGCCGTAACATCATTAATGTGAGCGTTAATGAATATGACCCGTCAGTCCTTGGCACAGTCCATCAGACGAGAGAGAGAGAGAGACCGCGATTCAGTGGCTCTGCCTCTCGTCTCTCTCTCCCCAGGCCAGGTTTCGAGTCAAACACGAGTGACCTTGGGATGATATAAGCTGCTGTTTCTATGCTCCTGGCACGGCGTTTCTCCCTTTCCCCCCCGCTCTCCTCTCCTCCTCTTGTCCCTCCTGACTCGCGAGGCAGTCAGCCTCTGCACCAAAATGATGTAACCTCTTGTCCCTCCTGACTCGCGAGGCAGTCAGCCTCTGCACCAAAATGATGTAACCAAACACATGTGCTGCTCCCACCCCGTCGTCTTCAAACATGCACAGCCCATCAAACGCTACAGATTACACTGACAGAGTGACCACTGGGAAACAGATCTCCTTTGCTCCCAAACAATTCATCTTCCTTCACACAATCACCTTGTGTTTGTTCTGTCACACATCAAAGTATGTGGAGATGTAAGCCAGATGCCGGCCAGCTTTCTTTAACTCAATCTGCCAAGAATCATCACTTTGACACTACTGCTGCAGACAGACCAAACCTTTTGTTAGGTTGGATTTCTGTGGACCAGTGTCATGGATGAGTCTAGTTAAAACCTAGGAAAAGAACAACATGCTGAACCAGATTTATGTTTCTCAGCACTGTGAGCCAAAAGCTCAGTATAAACATGCATTATTATATCTGAGACATATTTCCAGATATAAATATAAGTGATAAGTTATAAAACATCAACACTGAGACATTCTTTACAATAAAGCATGGAAAGCTAAACCAAGGCACCTGTATCAAAATTCATGACAACTTCACTGTTACAAAATGGGTGCTAAATCACCTTATAAAAGCAGCCCCATCAATTATTCTGAATGAGACAACACTGCCACCTACAGGTATAAACACGTTTATACATACTGCCTTAAATAATGGTCATGGCTCCCAACAAGCCTAACTAAAAGCAACAAATAAATAAAAATAACTATCATAAACTGAGAAGTACAAATACCAAATAAAATATGTTGATTTATTATTTACATAAAACTTTAACTTTTCATCAATTCCTTCACTGTTCCTTGACAGAGTCAGTGGATGGATCTCTTTTCCTGGCCTTCTCTGTGTCTTTTGAAATAATGGGAATAACTGAGTTAAAGAATCCTGACCTTATTCTCTGACAGGAGAGCTACCAGGGGTGTGGAAGGAAGCTTACTGGCTGGACTAAATAAGGTAAAATGGCCTCAGCCCGGCATTCCTTCTCACAGGGGAGAGGTGATCGTTAATCGAGGGTCTGTGGCGGTTTTATGGAGTTTTACAAAGAGTGAGACGGCTCCGGTGAAGCGAGAAAACGTGAGTGGACAGAGACGGAGAGTGGCGAGACCACATAAGGGAGCTTTCATCTGTTCAGCAGGGCCTGAAGGGAGGCTGGGAGAATGTGGCCCTGACACACATAGCACATCTGGGTCAGGGGGATCAAAGACACAATGCTGCCTCGTCAACGGAAAAACGGATGTGAATGTAGTGAATACAAACACTGTTCAATAAGCACGCTTTCCTAACTGTTCCAGAAGCACACTTGGCTGCACGTTGACATGGGAAGATTGCGTGCAGTGACTGCAATTCACCGACACTTTCCCATATAAGTAATATCATTGATATGAGTTGCAGCGCATTTACAGGAATTGAACATTTTCTCCAACTAATCAATCAGAATAGTGTGCTTAGGCATGAACTACACTGAGAGATGGTCTGAGGCCTCACCTTTGGTTGAATATCCCTCTGAAGTTATAGTTGGCTCTGTAGTTGGGCATGGGCTTGGGGTCCAGGGGCCTGTAGATGGCTGGCTCCCCCCTCTTCATGGCCAGACCATTCAGCTCCACCGTGGGGGTGATGCTGCCTGGGAGACAGAGACATGGAGTAAGAAAACAAGAGAAGATTGAGAGAAAGAGAGGGAGGGTTGGGGAAGAAAGATATTTCTGTATGTAATATTATTATTAGTTAAACATTTTTACTGTTTAACATGGCAAAAAATACATATATTGTAGAGCTGCGCGCAGCACATAGATTTTCTCAGCCCCTTCTTGCCCCGCTCGCGTTCTCCCACTCTCTCACTACAACAGACCATGCAAAGGGCTTGTGAATATCTATGGAAGCAAATCAGTGACATGAAGTTTTGAATTTTTTAAGGCACTGAATACTTCATATTGAAATTTAAACACTACTGAATGTATTGGTTTTGAATTCACCTCTTTAAAATTGAAATAGGAATTTATTTAAATCTAAATCAAAAAATCAAATTCAGGCCGCTCAATTTCAAATGCTGAAATTCAGATCCCAAAAATTTGACCCGAAAAAAATCTGATTGCAACATCTGGGATACCAAGGGTAGGAAAGGCAATCGAGCCTGAATGCAATCGACCATCTCACTTCTCTGAGAAGGGTCCAACTGCAGACCTCTCTCCTCAGGCCCCTCTCATCCAGGTGTAGCTGCAGGCAGTCATACATGCAGACCAGTCATACAATCACAGCCTGGGGTCTGAGGAGAGGTCCTGTCTGAGGATCACTTCTCGGAGGAGATATTTTTAGGCTCGAATCTTTTGGCCTCAAATTCTTTCGGCCTCACATGTTTTTGGCTAAAATGTTTAAGCGCTCAAAGTAATGCAAATAAAGTTCTCATATTTTTTTTAGTGCTCGCATTCCTTGTTGAAGTCCCTGTCTACGCTCACATCTAACCGATACTAGGACATAGGTTTGGGCTGAGCCCCACATTTTTACAACGTCTGGCTCCGTCCCTGCCTACAGCCACAAATATAATCACATTCTGTGGGAAACACTGATGATGTTAAGTCGTTTTAGAGATATTGAACAAGGTAGAATGGGTGAGACAGTATAACCCATTATAATAAATCCCCATTCTGATTCTGATATGCAACAGAAGACCACGGACAACACACCCATCAACTAATTAAGGGAAATCGTATTCTAATCCCTTGTGTGCATACACAAAGTGCTGCTGGTCATCTAGTAAGCTGTAAATTGCAAAAGTTGTCTAAAGTACCACAAACTAAGATTTTTATCAAATAACTTTTGACAATAACTGCAAGTTGGTTTACAGAAATACAAAAACTGCAACAGCAGCTTGTAACAGAAGCTTTCCCTGTAGTATTCTGCAGACCATGTCCAGTGTTGTCCGAGATCAAAACGAACATCAGCATTTCTAGCTAAACAACTCCCTACAGTAGCAACAAAACTCATCATGCTTCATAAACCAGGGAATCATTAATCTTAAAGATTCAACACCAACACAGGCAAGCTTGTCAACGTGGTATCTGCAGTAATAATACTGGGTCTATAATGTTCCAATCCAAGGGCACCTTGAGGGTGTCTGAAAGGCCTCCATGCTCCCTAACCCTCCCTCTCTTGCTCTCTTTGATGTTGCATAACCATTCCAAGGGCTTCACTCTAATCCTATTACCCTGGCTGGGCCACCCTCTGCACTGGTTACACAGGAAGAGGCGCAAGCCCCAGGGAGGTAATGCTACTTGATGTGTATCTAACAAATCACAATGAAACATTGATATATTCTTTTCCATATTTGGCATACAACACATTCCATTCAAGACCTTCTAGGCTCTTGTCTTGTGATCTATGTGAGATTGGACAGATGAAGTGTAGTGGTTAGACGTTGGATACCACATTTTGGGAAGGCTGAAGTGTTAAGATCCAGATTTACGAAGCCGATTCTGATCGGCAGGTCATCACTCGTTTGACTACCGATAGATTACCTGTTGCCCCAAGGCATGTCTTGGAGAGTGGAGACCACCTACTGATTGAACATCTGACAGCTAAACCTGTGACTGATTCCACAGTGTGATTGGTAAGCTCTCGTTGGAGATCTCGAGCCTGAGCCAATCAGAGATGACAAGAGCAGAAGGTAACCTTAAATGGCGTGAGAAAAAAAATAACATTTCCACTTGCTCCTTACGCATAATATTATAATTATACATTAGATAGTTATTTTATAGTCACAAATACTATTGAACAAAGAGACAACTGTATACAGCCACCAATCTCATCATCACCTGTCTGAAACTCAGTTCACAGGTGTGAATTACTGTCAGCAGGCCCCCAGAAAGGAAGCTTAGCCTATCAGAGGTTTCCGGTGTGCTTTAATGGGCTACCTGGGTTGCTGTTGATGTCCACTTTCGGGGAGCGGGGCGCTGGCCTGGGAAGGATGCTCTCATCCAGAGCCCTAGAAGCTGTGGAGTGCTGGGCTTTTTTTATGCTGGTGCCCTCTGCCTCCCAGACCTGCTCCCCAAGAGACAGCTGCACAGTGAAGATCTACAACAGCGCCATCCAGAGGAAAGGGGGAGGAAGGGCAAAGAAAACACCAAGCAATCAAAGCAAAGTTGAAAGCACGAGTTTACTAAGACATAGATGTAGCGCCAAAGCAAAAACATTTATATTGGGTAAAATTGGGTAAACACAACGGTGGTTCGTTATGAACCTTTGGGTCATGTGACCCGAAGGCAGCACAAGGGTTAAAATTGTAACTCAAATATTGTCTCTATTATATCCATGTAAAACTACATAGACAGATCAAACCATAAACAACTGATCGCAAATGCAACCCTAAGCACATACAATCCTCAGGTATGAGCCAGTGCTCATCTTTTGGATCATGTATTTCTTCGGTGCAAGTCAAGCGGAGATAAACAGCAACCTACTTTGGCATGTGCGGGCCCCCTCTCATTGAGCAGCTTGTACTGTGGTTGGATCCGGTTGAAACGGGCTAACTCATTCACCAGACACATGGGAGTTTTCTCTTTAGGGTTTGCCATGTTCTCCTGGGGTGGGCCTGCAGACAGGTCACAAAGTTACACATCACGTTGACTGACAGGATCACTAACAATCAGTCTATATGATTAAAGCACACTATATGATGTGGGAGTCAGGTGGCTGAGCGGTTAGGGAATCGGGCTAGTAATCAGAAGGTTGCTGGTTCGATTCCTGGCCGTGCGAAATGACGTTGTGTCCTTGGGCAAGGCACTTCACCCTACTTGCCTCGGGGGGAATGTCCCTGTACTTACTGTAAGTCGCTCTGGATAAGAGCGTCTGCTAAATGACTAAATGTAAATGTCAATAATAGTCCGTCCTCAATGCTGTGTCTCTGGCCATGTGGTGTAATGGAGTAGGCCGATACCTGGTGGGCTGGCAGACACAGGGACGTCCCCATACCCAGCTGAAGGAGCAGGGCAGCCGGGCGTGGGAGCGGGGCCTGTGCCGTTCACAGAGGGCTGCAGACCCAGGGGTCCTGGGCTGGCCATGGCTACAGGGGACACGACGGGGGAGAGGCCAGGACCAGCCAGGGGCGCTGAGGTCTGCAATATCACTTGAGCCATGCTCTATACCTGAAATGGAACAAGGAGAGGATATACAATAGAGTACCTAACAATGGGGGAAACACACAGGCAATTACACCGGGAATAAGATGACAACAGAGAGAACTTTAGCCATGAGAGTGTCCAGTTTAAAAGAAGTAGTCTGAAGCCTAGCCCTGGGTATTATGATTCGGATAGTTTACAGTTTCTAGGAATTTGGACAAGGCACAGGCCCGGAACATCAATTGTCAATAAATGAATCTGTGCAATTCAGGACCACATTTCCAATTCCATTTTAATTTGTAGACTCAAAAACCTTTCCATTAATCCATGACAACACCGAAGTAAGTAGGGGCTGATCATGTCAACAACATCAGGATGAAATATGCTCATATCTCACATTCTCATCTTTTGGCAGTTAATGCACCTAGACAATGAACCTTTGCTAATGTCCCTACTGTTAAGCTCTATGGCATCCAGCAGCCCTGAAACAATAGCTATTCCATGCAGAGCCAGTGACAGAAATGTCTGCAACAGAGGGGAACCACCTCAACCCTCTGGATGGATCCTCAATAGGACTAGGAAAAATTGGCTGCATTTGAGTAGAATTGGAGGATGTTAGCAAATAAGATATGTTTAGTATGACTGGATATGTCATAATATCCTTTCAACTAAATAAAACGTTGGAGGTACGCCATAACATTATACACGTTCTGTACAAACCATTAAACTATCTTTGAACATAGGAAATACATTGATTATGCCGTGGTTCTGCGTTAAAAGGCCGAGACATGGCATGAGACAAGCCTCATCATATCTGGTGATTGCTTGCTTGATTGCATGTAAATGCCTGGTTTGAGCAAATTATAATACTGAGTTTATAAGTTGTTGGCTAGTTTCGTAGGAGCTGGTATCGTCAAATGGACTCGACCATTCCTTATTCCTGTCCCGGATGTCTCCTTTACATAGAAGTTGTATTGAAGCAAACACGTCCATAACCAATATAGATGCATTAGATACCGATTGCAAGATTTGAATTTGCACATATATACCATTTCAGAAATCCTCTGTTCAGGTGCACAACCACTTCCTTTCATTAATACAATACCGACTAAGGTCTTCTAGTTAGCTAGTAGCTCGAGACTAAAAAGCCCTTTGATGCATAAACTGATCCTTCATCTGACTGAACAAACCGAATGGCTTTTATCAATTAAAAAATGGATTTAACACAAGCAGAGCAGCATGCATAAATCCTAAAAGCATTTATGTTGTGAGACTGCGAAGCACTGGTCAACAACCTAGCTAGCAAGCTAGTAGTGCAGCTAAGAAGGTAGCTGGCTGGTCTCAGCCTGGCTGGACAGTCAGCAGACAGCACAACACCATCCAGGCTAGCTAGCTAGCTAGCTAGCTAGAGCTAGCTACAGTAGCTAGATGGCAGTTGCCTCAAGTGACACGGCCACCGACTGCACCAAAACAACACATGACAGGTCATAAGGATACAAACGGGGCCATACGTACACACTGCCAATAACAAATGGCTCACATTTATCACCATTTCATCTGCATTAGCCCGTGAAATCGTTTATATTGTGGAAAAACCCCGGTTTAAAACTCAGCATGAATGTGCAAGCAGGCATCATGGCTGATCGGACAAACACCCCCCCAGTTAGCATCCCATATTGCAAACGCGAGTCCGGAGCGCTAATATTCACCACTACAATAAACATGTGTACATGTGTCATCTCACTACACAATCCACATGCTCTCGGACAAAATATTCACTCATACGTCTTCGTTTTTCTGTACCTTTGTCCAGGGCCAGACCCCAGTTACACCTCCAACATTGGCAAACACTAAAGAGAACTGATGGAAGCAGGAACAAACCACACTGTAATTCGGGTGACATTTACATTTCACTTCCAAAACGTCAAACAATAGAAAATGCAGGTGAGTCTGACTAAGACATTTATTCATCAAGAGACAAAATACAAGCCCTGTGAGGGATGTTAATTGCTTCGTAGAATTATCAACAACACCCGCGCATGCAAAGAATGGTTCAGTCTCACTTTGCTTCCTGAGAGCTACAGCTGTGCATGAAGAATGTTGTCAAGTTAGTAGGCCTTTCCTATGAACTCTTGTAATATAATTACTCTAAAAGTACATCTCATAAAATTTGATCGCAATATATGATAATGTATGTATTTATGTATGTATTGTTCCTGTAATCATTATTTCAATGATCACTAATGAATAACATGTTTTAATAAACTGAATGATGTAGTGGACCTAGCTCAGCGTCTAACTGGTGGTCTATAACCATGTACTTCGGCTCCATTGGATGCAGTGTCCATTTAACAGTCCTGGGCATCCACTTGTGTTAGTACCTTACTGTCACTGCAAATCCATTTCACAGCGGTTAACAAGTGGTTCACATGTTTGCCCAGGATGCCATCCAATACTACTACTACAGGTCGGACTGAAGTTATAAATTAGTTGAGAAACCCTTGCTGACTATCAACCATGACACCAACAAATCAGCTTGCATCTGTTTTACAAGGCACCACCACTAGATGGTACTACAGTCTTGTCACTCTAAATTGCTTAAATGTAAGCTTTATATAGATGTTGTCTCCCAGGCCAATATAAAGTCTGAAACCACTGTAAACACAATAAACCCCATGTGTGTATGTATCTGTCATTTAAAATACATCATAAATTAAATACAATTAATGGAATGACAACGATAACACATGCAACACAAGTTTGAATTAAAAGTGAATCTCTGCTTTAATTATTGATTATGAAAATGAACAGGCACCTCTTACATGGAGCTTGCACATCCCAGAAAACAAATTCTCAAAATATAAATAATATCACCCCATTAGTGTTTAGCACTCACAACAACCTGCAAGCTAAGAATTCAAACCACATTGAAAAATTTTACAAAGCCTAAACCAAAGAAGAAAAGAAACAGGTACAAGCCATCCAAATCCTCTTTTAGATTGTATTCACTCCAAGGTTTTTAAAAACTCAACTTGCCTACTGTCACTGGATGAAGGCTTTTTGTTCACACACTAATGCCATTGTGACTGAATTTACAAAATCGATTCGGTCCTGCTGTCAGTTCTCGGCATAAAACAACAGCAGAACCACTACAGTGTAATACACAAAAAGGTTTGTTAGATAGACATCTTTATGTTTTTTTTTATATAGTTCCTAGATACCAGTGTGCCGTGATAATCTCTATACCATCATTCACTCAGATTCAGTCAAGACTCAGACCCATGGACATCAAAGAAAAAAACACACAAAAAATAACCCAGAATGGGAAATTCAAGTATTCTTCTGAATGAATGGCGACAGGAAACCCATCTATAGGAATGGAGTGATTACTGTCAGAAACAACACATATCTGTATGGCCTCCAGCAGGTAGCGCTTGCTGCTGATCCATCCAATTAAACTGATTATAGAAGTGGGATATTTACTATGGTTGTTGCCTGGTTTGGTGCTAATAAGAATACGATGGGTTTAAATTTGCATGCACCCCTACAGTTAAAACTACTAAACCTTCCACCGACAGTAGTTGTGTTTTTGATTAACTGACTGTACAAATTCTAAAATGAAAAACTGCAGAGAAACTTTGAATGAAAAAAAGCCCTCTTCTAGTCCTCCCCCTATAATGTAAAGAAACTGCACCCACTGCTAACATCGGTCATAACATTTCAAAATGTAAAGTCTTATTTACAATAGTTTCAGACATGTTAGAATTTCACAAAGTAACTGTCTCTTTTGGTGAAAATATAGGTAAATGCAAAATATCTGATAGGAATCTTTTTTTAAGAGGTGATCTCTTATTGAAAAAAGTACCTGAGCCAAAACTCTGACCAGGGGAGACACTCTTGCCTTGCCTTGCAGATTTCTATACAGACGCCATTCACCACTGTGCTGGAGATCAAAATAAAGATTTTAAATTAAATAACACAAATACACAAGCTATCCCATCAAACGTATACCCATTTCCAAATATTAGCGACTTGAAAAAGGTACATTATTTAAAATCAGACATTTTGAAGATTAAAGCAATCTAAAAAAATAAAAAGATACAAATAAAAATGGATCACACAACTAAGTTCTCTTACAGACATTCGTTACATGGAAGTGATGCTGTTACACATCTCTGGGCTTGGACTGGACATTACTTGAGTTCAGGCCACTAAAGAGAGGTACATGAAGCTAATAAGATAATTGATAGGTTTGCCATTGCTTGTATTTTTAACCTTATCAGTACCAACATTCTGTCAACCAACTGCAGTTTGGCCTGTCCTTGGAAGATGAGATGTAAGAGAATATAATTTCTGAATCAAAGGTTAGGGACGTAAAAGCCATTTCAAAACCCTGTCACCTGAAAACTAAAATGGTGGGTAGATTACAGTACAACAGCCTGTTTGGAATAACATTAAGTTGTGCCTCTAGATTTCTTTTTCACAGTGCATGTAATTCCAGAAATACATAGGGGAATTAACTGGTGAAAATGCTCAGATTCCTTTCAGACAGATGATTAGATTTGGATTTCTCTTTGCAGGCCCAAGCATGCATCCATCATTGTTATTATTGCACAATACACAAGGACCTTAAAATGTACCCATAAAAACTAAAAAATTAAAATAGACAAGTTAATCTTGAAACAAGAAATATAATAATCTCACTACAAAACCATCTTGCTTGCTGCATAACTACCTGTTGTCAAAACAATCCATGTTGGGTGCATATAACGTTCCTTTATTTTCTTATATTGTATATTACAACCGGCTAAAACATGCATCCAACTGCCCACGGGGAAATGCAGTCAAGAGTCTCCAGCGCATGGTGTCCATTTTTCCAGTCTAAGGTCAGAGTTCAAAGACTGAATGATTAAAAAGTGCTTCATGTAGGTCAGTAGGACTTCTGTCTCCTAGGGCTGTTACAAAGTTTGTACATTAGCAGGTATCGTCTGTGGAAGGAGTCATAGGGGAAAAAGAATTCAGAACACAGAACACTACCAGTGTTCTTCTTTACTTAATTCATCAGTGCAATATGTACAGTTTTGTTTACACAATGAATGAACCTGATGGTGGCAACAAGTCTGTCCTCTAATCGAATAAAAGACAGAATTGAAATAATACGCACCATGATACCACCATTTTGTCTTCTTTGGATTTTTGTTGCACGTTCTTACGTAAAACGAGTTATCAGGGGGCCGTCTCTGTTGAAAGAGAGATTGTTATTCTTGTATGAAAAAATTACTGCAGTTTCATTTACATCACATTTGGAATCATCCCTAAATGTTGTCTGTGATCCTATTTGAACAGCAGGGGGATCTAGTGAGCTGACACATCCAAGAGAGACAGAGAGACGGAGAGATGGGAAAAAAAAGGAATCAGTTGATAGATCGGATTCATCTAATTTAAAATGGGTAGAAACAGAGAGGACTATCAGAGAGCCTTCATGTTTTTAATTTGCTAACCAGATTGTTTAACACAAAACGAAATAACTAGTAGTGAAAAAGAGACGACTGCCATATATACACTACGATGGATGACAAAAACCAAACACTTTAGTGTCTAGTATTTGTATAAATTGTCATCTACACTAATCTATCGACTTAGGTTATGTCTGTCCATTCTTCACAGTCAATCCCAAGGCTACGTTTCTAAACCAGCAACACAACAGAGGTGCCGAAAGACTCCATTCCAGGGTCCATTACCTTCCACTTACCTTTTCTTTGCAGCTGGACAGCATGCTGATAATGCTAAGACAGACTGATTGCACTGAGAGTGCCGGCGACCAGTCTTCTGTTAAAATGGATAGGCAGATGTGACCGTTGCTATACACATGAGGATGGACAGGTATATTCTCTCCCGTGAACATTACCTGAAATTATAAAAGATAAACAAAAACCACGGTCAATTCAATGTTTTGTATTAAATGTTATCGGCCAATCGATGACCTCGCTTTTGAGCCCTGTCGACCTTGATCCTTGCATCCTCCAGCTGGCTTAAGAATTGACCCCAATTTGGTAGAAATAACCTTTTCTAGATTTTACATGGAGGTGGGGGTGGGGGCAGTCAGAGATCTGAATTGGGAGAGTAGTCGTCTGGAATGAGTTCAGATTTTCGCATTAATAGCAGAAAATAATGAGACTTGCTGTATAAGCCTAGGCTTAGCTCTTTACAGCGACATGAGGCTGAGGGATTAGGAGAGGGGGGGGCATGTTGGGGGGGGCAGGCGCAGCTAAGAGTTGAAAAGGGGAGTATAGTGAGAGGATGAGGGATAGCAGATGTAAAAAAAAAGGTGGGGGGGGGTCGAATATGACCAGGGTAAAGACGGCAGAGGAATGGATAGGACCAGTTATAAAAGAGTAAAGAGAATTGAAAGAAAAAACATTTTAAGGGAAGAAAGTGGCAGGGTAGGATGAAGTTCAGTAAAACTTTTAGAAGGGAAAGGCAGGATAAAAGGGGGGGAGGCCAAGAAATGGAAAGGACCTTTCACGAAAGAGATGGGGGGGGGGGGGTGAGTAGGAGAGAGAGGATAGAGAGGAAACACAGAGTTAACAAGAGAGTCAAGAGAGTCTGGGAGAAACACAACACACCTCATCAGAATGGATAAAAACAGCAGGCCAATCTAGTTCTCACTTTGAAGAACAGGCCAGCGGGCACTGCTACATGGCTAATGTACTCCTAGCAGGATATGCTCTCACTTCCTGAAAAAAAGGCTCTAGTGCCCAAGAGAGGCACTGAGGCAAACTGGTACATTTGGGAAGTCATCTTCATCTAAACTTTACCATAAATAGGCACAGTCGATCCATTCTCAGTAACACACAGACCCCACTTTATGACAGCAGAGGTGGGGTTTAAGTAGCCTATCGAATCTCATTTTCTCAGCACCAACCAACCTCTATTTATAGGTGGCCAGGCTGCTGATATATCAAATAAGATTGGAGAGTTAAGCTAATCCCCTCAAACATGGCCCAGCCCGGAGGCTCTCCATTGGTTTCCATCCGGCCGGAATGGCCTCTCTGAGCTGGTCTGCCATGATCCCATTACCAGCCACAGGTCCCACTGTGCCCTGCGTAGTGGGTTGGCAACCAGGCACAGATGGCACTGCAGCCTACCCAGCATTAGATGTCAAAAGGTCCAAACGCATCTGGGTTTTTTTTAATGTCAACAAAATATGGTGACAGATTGTACGCAGTATCAAGCACCTGTCAATAAAGTAACACTGAGCTTTGACAACAAAGGTGCAACAACCTACAAAGACAGTGACGTAACCATGGAAACAATAGCCTACAGGCAGTTCTTATGACATCTAGCCGACACCTACACACATTTTCTTTAAAGCACTAGACATAACAAGCCTGTCCATCTGTAAGAATAGGATAGCCCCTCCCCTCATATGACAGCTTGCTCTTCAGCCAGTTTGATAAAGGAACCGTTACTAAGCAACATGCACAAGGCTACATCCCGTCATTGACTACTGGTTCCATGCACACGATACTGCTCGACTTACCTGAGGTGAATCAAAAGGATATCGACTACTGAATTTGAAAAGCAGCTGAAATTTCTCTCCTTCGTAGAGTGTGCCCGAGGCTCCTTCCATATCAACAATCCACCTGAAATAGAATAGACCACAGTGTGGATTACATCATCCAATCATTCATGATGATGTTTAACTTACATGATAGATCTAACAAAGTATGTGCTTGTGTGCATGCCCGCCTGGGTGTGGGGCACATGCAAGTGTGTGTACGCCCGGTTCATGAAAGAAAGTGATGCATCTGAGTACTACTCTCAAACCCCAGTCTGGGCCATCGGTCGTGAACAGCACTGTGAAGATGGGTCAGATATGTCTAGCACAAATAGTCCCTCTGTAATCAAGGTGTATTAAACACCACAGGATAAGCCACCAATTGACGAGGCATTCTGATAGTGACCCAGTGAGGTCCTGTGATAAAGCCTAATGTTACACTGACACGTTACATAAAAGTCACCTAATCAGGAGAAAAAGATGTGCTACATGACCTCTGGTTTAGCTCAAGCTCAGGGTTTCAAAACTGCTCGCCCAATCCCAGGAAATGCCTAACATTTTCCCCAAAATTTGGTTATGCCACACATTAAGGTATATCTGGTTTCAAAAGGTTTCTATTACATAATGGTTAGTTTTGGTACTTATTTCTGGATATGAGGTAGGCCTATTTATTTCTACAAGAGCTCAAGTTAGTAATATTGAGGAAGGATTTCCAATTACAACACTAAATAGTACCACATTTTAACAATGATGCTCCCATTACTCCAATCTTGACGGTTATGCATATCAAAGTGCTCTGGTGATGCTGTCTGGGCCTGACCTAGCTGCTATCATAAACTTAGCCTGAAGACAGACACCCTGGTGTAAAGCACAGGAACAAACCTCCAGGACACACAGAACCCGGCTAACTAAAACAAAGGACCACTGGATTACGTCTATGTGTAGCAGCGCTGTCTGAGGTGAGCTTTAGCCTAGACTTAGTTTTCTCATAAAACAATTTATGGCTTGCGTATCAGAATGTACTTTTGAAGGAAGCTGACTACCTGAGCAGAATTACAATAGGAAGAACACAATGAATGCTATGTATGCTAACACAAATAGTTAAAATACATTGTCATTAACCATGACAAGTGTCAGGCATGCCAAATATTTCTACACTATAGTTGCAGAGACAGACACGCCCACGTCCCTGAAATCAGAATGCACCAAAAATATAAGCCAGCTTAACAAGTCATTCCAGAGACACATGGTGTGTCTTTATTGACAAAGTGGGTACTTTTAGAAACCAGAACAGAGTATCTTACGTAGTGGCTGTCAAACTGTGTTTAGCTCTCAACCATCTTAAGCTTCAAAACATTTCCTATTGGCCTACGGGCATTCCTATGTTTAAACTTCTGAAATGTAACCATTCAAAAACAACCCAAATGCAAAAGGGTACAACTGTCCAAAACAACATAAGCCTAATCACTACAGCATTGGAGTTATGATAATAATGACTACTACAACTAGTCAAAACTTATATTATAAAAGCTGGTCTTTCTTTTCCCTTACTGCTTGTCAGATTGAATCACATAGCAACAGTATCTATGGGGGTGGGACACAAGAAAGGTCAGCAGTCTGTCTTTGCTACACTACCCTCACACTTGCACGCCAACAACTAAATATTTTATGAGGATGAATAGTGACACTGTACATTAGAGACACTCAACCTGGAGACTGAAGATGCCAGTCAGAATTATAACCCGTATTCGACCCCCTATCTACACGATTGGATAGAAAAAACAGCAGTCATGTTTACAGGCTGTCTAGTCTAAGTGTTTCTAAACCATAAACAATGAGGGTGTCAGGTGGCTGAGCGGTGAGGGAGTCGGGCTAGTAATCAGGAGGTTGCCAGTTCGATTCCCGGCCGTGCGAAATGAGGTTGTGTCCTTGGGCAAGGCACTTCACCCTACTTGCCTCAGGGGGAATGTCCCTGTACTTACTGTAAGTCGCTCTGGATAAGAGCGTCTGCTAAATGACTACATGTAAATGTAATAAACACATTGTGGGATATGTGGTTTTAAACATACTAGTTACACATTCTTCATTGAACTTCCTTGTTGCTAGTCCTATGGTCTTTCAATCGGATGTTTCATCTGCATGTCAGTGAATGTTTTATCGGGAATATTGACACAAGACGAGCGCAGGCTCAAAATGAAACAAATAGCAATCGGTGACTCAAGTACTTACTGTGTAATTGTGTTTTGCACACTTTTTTCGTTTAGCGTCATTCCAGGGGGTGGATCATTCTGCAGAGCTAATAGTTCCTTTTGTAGTCTTTTCTGTAAGAGATAGCACCTGTTAGTCACCACTGCACTGGTGACACCAGCATCGTCAATAGCGAACTTTCACTCATTAGTTTCCCCAATGGCCTCATACCTACAACTACAAGTATATTATTTAGCTGCTGCCACACCGCTAGAGCTAGGCTACATGAAAACTATTATTGAATCCCAATCCCACTCGGAGACAGCAAGAGTAGAGCTAAAGGAATTCATTTACTATGACCTAACTAAGTTTAACACACTAGTAGGTTGTTAGTCTAGTATCTATTTATAAAATCAGCAATAAATCAATGAAAACTGTTGTGGTGTTTTGCTAGTGTGAGTAGCGCCTATTAGCTTGGTGGTTCTGTAGCCTGCAATCATCCTCAACGACACGACACCAGGCAAGCTAGCGAGCATAGCACTTACAGTTAGCATTCGCTGCCTACATAGGCTAAGCCAGCTAGAAGCAACATACGTTTTAGCAGCTACCATAACTTTAATAATAGGTGGAATAAATGTGTCAGCTATAACAAAATCTCAACATATCACAGGAAATATCGATAAGCCTGACAGTCGGTGGGCCAAATAAACGTTCTCTTAGTCTTTAGGTAGCTAGATCGCGACGCGAGTTGCAATCCAGCTACTAGCTAGCTTGTTTAGCCTTCTGCTTGTTCTGGTGGTGTTGATGTGCCATGGTTAAAATAGCAGTTTTTTCTCACTTTTGCATTTATTTACACTACGATATAATCCTACGTGAAATATGAATTTGCTATAAACCCTTGACGGATGTGAGCACCCGAAATACAGGTGTGATAAACGAATAAAAACACGATCGCTGTCAGAAACATTCTTACCTGCATCGACGCCATGATGGAAACCCCCTGCATCAGAGCAGAGCAACGCAGAACTACACGTATGGGTCACATGGGATGTGTAGACAAAACAAAACACATTAGAAGGTGCGTTGATTGCGGCAAGTCCAGTAAGAAAGTACTGTCCGACCCAGTATGCTACATGCCTCAGATATGCCTACACTGTTTAAACTGAATACAAGCAATTAGTCGCTAGACTTTAGTCATTAACAAGCTGCTTGAATGGTAGATTTTTTTTCTCATAAAACTAGGTTTTGCTTCCGACCAACTGTCAACATGTTGTATATATACCATCATAATTTGATTCCTGGAAAAAAACTGTTGGCTAGAGAAAAACGAAGTCATAACCCATATGCCTAAAAGTATACACTGTAATATATTTTCATAAAATATACTGGACCTGTCCTCCTCCAGGGCCTTGCATTGGAAAACTGATACTGATAAAAAAATTACCTTTTAAGGTCAAACATGGCCTCTGCCAGGAACGTCTGGCTGCATGCCTGTGAATTGATGCAAGACTCACAACTTCTAGAGTACTGAATTGTGAGAAGAGCAATCATATTAGACCAAGCCTACCGACCTCTGAAACAATTTTAATCTAACAATGGCTACAGCAACATGGGCATGGATGGGTGGTCAGCAAAAATACTAGCTTGAAATGGGCTAAATACTCTTAGATGGGTCATTTTCTACCTTAGCTGCATTTCTGAGAAATCCCTGGGGCATGAGTGGTGTGCTTCACCAAATGTTTCTGCCTGGTGAGATCCAGTGTATCTAACCGACTAAGTAGAACACTGACAGACATCCTCACAGAAACGCATCATGAAAAGATACATGCAAACCGATTAGTTTACTTGACCCCAACTCAATCCATTGAAACGAATCTCTAATAACATGGGTAGAAAACATTTAATTTTCTTTCAAACTCTGGACTGTCAATTTTATGGTCCGCCTATTTTCATTCAAGTTTTGTAAGGGTCATAATTACAGATCTTTCAAATAAATCATGTAGTCCACATTTAGCACAAATTCACTCACCAAAAAGACTTTATTGTGGACAAGTGAGGAATGCCAATGCTAAGGAACAGCCACATTTGTCACATTGCAGAACACCTGGTGATGCCACCCATCCATTATATTAAAATGTAAGCCTTCACTACCAATAAAATGAGGACAAAGAGCAAAAGCAATGTTTACAAAGCATACTGACATACTCCCATCATTCAAATGTTTTTCTTTATCTGAAGCACATGGCAAACAAGTTAAATACGGTAGTCAAAAAATAATAATCTAAAAATGTTTAGGCTGCTACATTTTTGGTGGGTTTAACAATCCAAGAAGTTGGCAGCCATGAGCAGTTCCAGTGCAATCTCAGGAGCGATGGGGAATTCTGGGATCTCTGTGGAGCTGTTGGTGTAACGGACCTTGTAGGTGAAGTACATGCACACCTTGGAGAGAACATGAGAGGGGATCTCCCTGAAGTTTACTTCGTTGGTTTCATTTTCTGCAAACTGCCCTGTAAATAGAGAGATTAGTTTTAACAAATGTGTTCAAAAGGAGTGGTGTGGTGCTGGCCACTTTAAAGTTGAATTTGACATAATCAAGCATGACTGTGGTCATTTACCAGCAAATCTGCCAATAAAGTGACTCACAATCTAAAAAAGAATGCAATATCCACAACCTTGGAAGACAGATTTTCCATGGAATTATTTGTGTGGTCATTACAGACCATTCCTTGACTGACCACCAAAAAACTGTTTGAAGTATGCACTTCTGATCCTTGATTTGCTGATTAACTTTCTTCTTATTTGTATGTCATTTTGGATAGAAGCATCTGCTAAATAAATAAAATGTTGATGTGTAATTCTTCCCTGCAGAATCACTCACCTGGTCCACTCAACATGGCTTTGATAGTGCCAGAAGTCAAGGCATGTTCTCTCTTCACAATAAATTCATGGCCATCAGAAGAGATCAACTTCACATACATGGCATCTGGCCCTTCACAGCCACCATAGGTCTTCTCTTCGCCATCTGTGAGGAGCAGGACAGACAGGTCTGAGACATTTGTTGAAATGTCAAGTATTCACGAATTACATACCTAACTAATTAAGAAATACAATTCCCGTTAGAATATTTAATCTTAAAGATTACTAACGAAATGAAGGCCCCAAACAATCAGAATGCAATTTTTTTTTTTTTTTATTACTGTACATTACTTGGCAAATGAAAGGTAGTGATTTGGTTGATTGTCACTCACCCATCTTGCCTTAAACTGCAATTCGAATGCCTAAAAACAATCAACCATTTGCATTAGGAAATTATTTCATTATTGCAGATTTATGCAGTTCAACACAGATACGCCAACGTTTTACATGTTCAAAACACGACTTTAACTAGCCAATTCGTTAGCGCTAGTTAACCTAGCCAAATCCCAGAATAGGCCACGTACAAGACAGCATTACTAACTAGCATTAACTAACTTTAGCTAATTGCAATGCTACTACTAGCTTGAAGCCAATACTCAGCAACCACAACTAGTAAAAGCTTCCTGTTCCCTAGTTAGTCCACATAGTTAGTCCACACACCGTTTACTATAATCAAGCCATGGATAGAAACACAAAGTCGTGAGACATAACATAGGGCATATAATTGACACCTTTAATAAGTAAGCATTCACAGTTAGCCAGCAAGCCAATTCATTTACTTGCTTTCACAATAGATTGTGATAGTTGGCTCTAGCTATTCGCGCTAGCGGACCAATAGCTACAGTAGCCTTAGCCTGCTCTGTGCTAACTGACTAGCACTCGAGCTTGACTTGTTTTAGATTTTGACAAAACAACTATTATTACCTTAGCTAGGTATATAGTTATACGACTAATACATTATGAAAAGCCACACCAAACACACTACGCCCAATGTGATGTCTTAAAATACAGTTTGCTCCTTACCACACAACAATCAAATGTCTTGGCTTTTTGCTTTGGCTAACAAGATGTTGACACAGGAAGCAGTTCTATATAACAGCCGTGTGTGAATGTTTGCTTCCGTTTGCATCGGGCGGGCTCTAAAAATATGACACATTTCTACCTTCAAAGACGATAATGTATTAAGTGTTGATACTAGGTACTGCTTGTGCTAACATCGTGTCAAAGAAAATTTAATTGTAAAATACAATAGACATTACAAAAAATGACAATGCAGAAGTTTAACAAACTGCTGCCTAGCCATGTATTGATTATTCACTGCCTCCTTGTGCTTAAAATAGGTTTAGCAATTCAGAATCAGAATCAGAAAGGGGTTTTAGTCGCCATGAAAGTTTGCACAGACAAGGAATTTACTTTGGCAGGAAGGTGCATACATTAAACATATAGAAATCTTAAAACTTATATATGTGGTCTAACTGTTACTACAGGTACAAATCTGTAGTCTAACCCATTTGTGTCTATAAAGACAATTTTAAAAAGTGTTTTCTGTTGCATTCTTTGATCTATGAAATGTATGTTATAGATTACATTACATTAAAGTAATCGACGGCAATATTTGTTACTATGCCTGATATGATTGCAACTACTGACAGGGGGCGCCTCTGCCTCAGGGGGAAACCTAGTTTTGTCATAGAGGGCTTCACACCCGGCTGACAAGTAGGAGCAGGTGCTGCTGGACAGACCACTTGTCCATCCATTTAGATTTGAAAGGAGGAAGAGAGAAAGAGAGAGAAAGGGAGCAGCAATGGATACCTTTTTTTAAATTTATTTTTTACACTTGATGAATCCATAAGAAAAAGAATTACAGTGACATAACATGTGAACCACAATATGGAAAATAATAATAAATCTGACCAGTATTTGTATTGGGTATAATCAAAGGCACCTTTGTGTTGGTCATGGAGGTCTGTTATGAGGAACTGGTGGGTGTGGTGTCAGTCAGGGAGGTTATGTGGGAAGAGGGAGGAGGAGTCATGTTCAGAATATGACTTTGCTTTGGTCCCAAGTTCTTTTATACAAGAAAAGTGATGACTGACGAAATCTGAGGCCTCCGAATAGAGCTGGAGATATCTGAGCTCTGATGCTCGCTCGGAGAACTGAGAGTGCCTGTAACCTGCGCTGTTTGACCCAGAGGTGCTGAAGGAATATAGCCCTTCCCTGCCGACTCCAAAGATTTTTGAAAGAGTTTTAGTTCTCAAGATCATCTCTACCAATGTATCTGTTGCATTTTGTGTATGTGGGTCCATGTGTGGTTTTGTGTGTGTGTGTGTTAATATCATAATATCACTATGTTGAAAAAAGAACATGTGAGGGGATGTCCATTCTTCTCAAAATGCATGTGACGCCTCTTCTTTTCCAGCGGATTCATTTCATTTATTCTGCCTGTGAGTGAGTGTTACAGAATGTTGTTTTTCACCACTGCCTTCTTGGCTGTGCCTATAGGAAGAGAACCTTCATGGCAAACAGTATACAGCCGTGGCCAAAAGTATTGGAAGCGACATACATTTTGTGTTTGCAAAGCTTGCTGGGCCTTGGCATAAAATGACTGCTAACATAATTTCAGTAAGTCATATCATTAGGGGAAAGTGTGAACTATTTCTAGCCAGGTGAAATCACTCTATCATTCTGATTGGATTTTAAGAGCAGACTGACTGCTGTAAAAGAGAGGACTATTTGCATATATTGAAAATGTTCACCCCAAAAAAGCTTTAAAAAATATGAAATGTGCCTTGTTGTATTCCAGTATTCTATAGAAACATGTGAAAACATTTCCCTCAAATACTGAACCAGCAAACTTTGCAAAACACAACATTTGTGATTGCCAAAACTTATGGCCACGACTGTACACACACTCACGCATGTTAACAATCACTGACCTTCCAGTCCCCTGTTACACCATTAGTGCATATGATGAGAGCAGGCAAGTGACAGCGGCCTCTTTGATGCTTCCCAGATATGACCCCCCCTACCACTGCAGCTGCTGTACTCTATTTTGGGTTAGCTACAGTGAACCTCTATAATAGGGCTCCCTTTACACACACACACACCCACACACACACATACACACCCTCACCCACACACAAACACACACACACAACCAATTGCTTGGTATACATACAAACATGTATACTGTACACATCGCTCGCCAAATGAAATCATCGACTCCTTTCACCACACACCCTAATGGAATACCGCCGTGCCTCTCACTGAATCAACAGCCTGTGAATGGCTGTCTGGATACTCTGATGTTGTCTTGGATTTGGTCATGACGTATTCAAGGTGTATCTGACAATTAATGCACAAAGAGCTAAATCAGTGGCGGTTGGAGGGTGCAAACACAAGCTTTAGATCGCCTTTCTTCCCCTAAGGGAAACCAGGAGAACTAATGAGAAACCGTAACTATTGATTTCTGCAATTTTCCTGCAAGGGAATCAGCACCAATGAAATTGCAGTCCATCGGTGCTTCGACAGGGCAGCTTCAATCATTTTGTACAGCAGTATTATCAAGCACTTAAGTGCATGTGCTAAACAATAAGATTGTAGGTTCTATGTTCATAAAAAATATGTGTTTAAAATCGATAGCCATAAAAACTAACATACAGCATACGAAACACTTTGGTTGATAGTACTCCAGGCTCCTATAATTTATGCATTATACTGAATATTTACTCAACACAAAGTATGCTTTTATTTCCGGGTCATAAAATCCCAGACATCAGGCAGTATGTATGGTGAGGAGAACTGTCTGTTTAAATAGAGGAGAGCAGCCGAGGTCAATAAGCCAATACAAGGTCTGCATATGACAAGTACAGTGGGTTTGAGTTCCTGAATGCAACCAGGTCAGTCCTCGACAAGGGAAAATGGGGGGTGAGTATAGTCTTTGGGTAGTTGTGAGTAAAGCAAAAGGTCTTTCACATTGAATCTTAGGATGTGGGCCCTGTAGCCTGCAGCGAGGCACAGGACCCCATTACTCTGTCCTCAGTCCTAATCCCATGAGCCTTTGCTAGACAGGGCTAGTGACCCAGAGCGTGATTTGAGTCCCCAGAATTCTTCCGGCTGGTGGTTGACCGAATTCAAATGAAACAATGTTGAACATAAAAAAAACTGTCAAATAAAAAAATTGCATTTGGTGGTCCTATGCATCCAGCATTGAATTGTGACTAAATTTCCAGGGATCAAATCTCAAGGTGTGGAAGGATATTGTGTTTCACTGGCACAGCGACCACAGGGACCACTACATCAGCCACACAGAACAGCAGCTAGTTACACAGTGATAATTGAAACCCTGACACAAGCATCTGTCATGTCTGATTCTGCGCTTGTCACCACTCATTCACTTAGTTTGTAGTCTGATTTTCATCTCATTTTGAGATCAGAGGAAGGCATTCAATTCAGTCTGGAATACACTAAAAGTGATGGGGAACTCTTGTCCATAAGTAAGCATGTTAGCTACAATCAGTTTGCCAAGAGGAACTAAGTACTGAAGATGTTAACAAACACTAAAGAAGTTGCCAGTATAAACTGCGTCTATGAGATTTATACTATTTAATGTGTACTTATACTATAAGTATTACATATTAGTGTATAATAATCATAAATGGACAATGAGTCACATCCTTTCTATTAAATTAATTTAAATATAGTAAGTATGATTACAATTATGAAGGCCCTTAGGTGCACAACAATGAGAGGAGAGTGGCTTTGCCCTGACACTATAGACAAATACATGTATACCAAATTATACCTTCAGTATTTCAAATTTACATTGTAATAACTGAAGATTCTAGATTCCATATGGCACATGAAGAGTACGTAATATTTTAAGTGTTTGTTTTTTCCCAGGCTTTCACATTGATGATGAGGTGTTTACATGACAAACTGATGAATGTGACAGAAAAACTTACATTGTTTACTTTACATGCCTAAACATTTTCCTTCATATTCCCATGAGACTGGTTCAAGATTATTGACATTAGTAACATGACAATACCAATGGTGGTTAGAGTTTTAACACAAATAACAGACTATTTTAAGTGTCAGAATCAGCATCAGCGTCATAGTCATGTGTTTTGCTTACTCTATTAAAGTTTGTGTCAATACTCTTTGCTGAAACTAAAATTGCTATGTGGGGAAAGTGGATCTCTTTAATACTGATGTCTTAGCACCAGTTTTGAAAAAACATTCGGCACTGATATCCCTTCACTGCTTACATGTCTTAATCCAATTTTAGAAGCACCACCAAGTTGTTTTTTAGTTGGCAGAAGTAGGGCTGGGTCTCAGGAGGTGGCTAAAACAACTTGTGAGAAACTAAGACATCCAGGCCAGGACTTGAGCTGCTCCTTCTTAAAGTCAACCCACAAAATTGTGTATTTTGAGAAGAGTATGTTAAAAAGAGTATGACAGGTGCATTACTCTTTTACCTTCTATGTTCAAAACATGGCCAAATCTTCCCTTTCATGGCTCAATCAGCATCGCACTATCAACTGCAGTCCAGAAACTTATTTCTGATCCAACCTACAGTAAAAAAACTTTTGTTTAACCACATTTTAATCCCCCCTCTCAACAGTCCAGACTGAAACCACACTGTCACATCTCTGTTGTGAAATGTGACCGTGAGTAGCAGCAAATATTAACACGATGCTGGTTTCCACTTCCTTAGGCCACTCCACCTTGTGGAGCAAATGAATCCTGCAGTTTTATAAAGACAGAAACCCTATACAGTGTTACTGGTATTATTATTACAGTGAGCTAATCAATTAATCTAATTACCACAAAGTGCTAATTCCGAATGTGAAGGCTAAAGTATCACAAACATTTGATATGGAGGGATATGTACAGCAGGAAATGGAAGTGTATTTGATAATCTCACTCAGTTGAGCAGTAAACAAAACAATTATCCTGGCATCTGCTCTATGTGAGAAACAGATTTTAAAAGGCTGGAGGAATATCTATAGCATAGAAAAGTAGAACAACTAAAAGTTTGGTGTACAAGGCATAACGTCTTTATTGTTATACACAGAAATACATCTCCAAAGACTTCGCACAAATCAATGGGGTAACATGAACTTTGAGATATCAAAAGTCTCACACAGTTCCTCGCTTTTTGTAAATTAGCCAAACAAGTATATCTGCCACTCACATTCCAAATGGTACACAGATTACAACCAATATTCTGAACTGTCAAATGTTACCATATGTGCATTACATTACCAATTACAAACAAGTTATACCCATTGTTAAAATACAACTGTGCAAATTGTTAGAAAAATACCAACTTATACCAGATTCTGGATTGTGCTCTGTAAAAATCCTTACAAATAGTATATAATCTATATATAAATGTTATCAACATGCAACGTTGCATTTCCCAAAAATATCCCTCATGCTGCCTGTTTGAGATTGTTCAGTAGGTCACCTTTCAGCTTGCTGAAAAAAGAGGGAAGAGGTTAAGAAGGAGGGCGTGGACAACAGATTTCCAATGAAAAAGGTTATAATAAAGTAATATGTTTTGCTGCCAAATAAAGCTAACTGCATTACCTTGACATCACAGACATCAAACATCACAGTCTGGAACTTTTACTACACAATGTAAAGTTGCCTTAAATGTTGCCAAGTAAAAATTAACAGAAAATAATTGGGATAGTTTTCTTCCAATGGTTCTTCATCATAAACATCTTCTTTTGCAGCAGATAGCACAAATAATTGTGGAAGAAATTCAACAACATTGCCCGGTGAAGCAGTCTCCAAAAGTAATACGCCGAATAATCTACTAGTCAAGAATCACATCTCAAAACAGAATTGCATAAAAAGCAAATCTAACAAATTTTCAAGCCCTTTTTAGTGAAGACTAATATCTGAAGCAATATACCTATGAACAGTATAATGAATAAATAATTAACCTTCAAAGTGCTAACAGAAAATGTTATTCATATTAATCCACATTCAAATTAAATAAATTCATGCTGTAACTGCAACAAAGTCCACAAACAGTTACAATGAAGTTGCACATTTAAAAACAATGTTTTTGATAATTGAAACAGTCATTACAGTTCCTCACACAACAAAATTAAGACGAGGATTTGATTGTTTGAGGTTCCTTCCTCCCCCCTCTTCTTCATCATCTTCTGAGGTAAACAGCAGTGCAGACTTAAAGGCATCACTCTTAACCACATCACCACAGATTCAACCTGAACAAATTCACCAACAGCTTCTTTCATCCAATCCAGTGTTCCCAAGCCCCAGACTCAAGCAGACTCCAAATGTTTCATAAAGCAGGTGTTTGAACTAAACCTGGACAACTGCATCAATGGCTCTTCACAGCTTACTTGGTATAACATTGGAAGCAGAGAAGAATAATGAAAGTAATTATGCTAAAAATCCCATGCACAATAATATAGTTTGTGTTGCAATACCAACAAAATATTTAAATTTTTATTAAATAAATAACATTTCCATAAGACTTTTCATACATCAGTCACAAAGAGCTACTATAGCTAAGGCCGGTTACCATGTCATTGTCCTTACAACTGTACCAAGTAACACTGTGAACAGTTCAATTGACCCAATCCAGTTATTTTAAATGAGAGCATTCCTACCTGCTGAATATGTAGAAATTAACATAATAGGAGTTAGTTAAATTATTTCTTTTGGCAAAATATATAATTCCTCTGACAAAAAATAAAAATATTGCACATAAAATAAGCATTAAACTCTTAAATCCTTCAAACTTGTTTTTAGACTTCCAAAATAAATGGGAAACGATGGGTAATCTTCAACTGATCCTCACTTGATCAATATGGATTTAGTTCCAAGCAAGGCTTTTTCTTTCTCAACAAGTGGTCTATGACTGCAGGTAACCAACATTCAATTAACAACAACAACAAATAAACAAACAAACAAAAAAAACTATGAAAAACACAACAAAAATGTTGTTCAAACATGCACAGGGAGCATGTAGAAGCAGAAGCTCCTGGGTAATTGTGGGAGGAGCTTGAAAACGTTGCATGGTGGAAGGGGTAACAGAGTAAGACTGGCAAGTGACCGGGCTAGCACTGACCGCCAGCGTTGGCCGTATCCAGTTTCCTGTATCGAGGGTTGCATGCATGAACGTAGGGCCATCCCAACATTTAAAATGCTTTACCTACAACAACACAGTCCTCTGGCCGCCACGCTCACATCTTCCTATGAAAACGTCGGGTGGTAAAATAGTAAGGCAGCTGTTCCATCCTGTCAACTAAAAGTGCATCTACACACTCTTCCAGTAAAGTCAGTCCTGCTGGGACCGCGACGGCAGGGGGAGTGGCTAAGTAAGCCTTGGCTCCCTGCTGGGGGGGCAGCACACGTGATGTGGGTTTCAATTACTTCTCAAATGTGTGTATGTTTATATATGTGTGGCGTGTGTGTTTTAAACAATTTTTTACTCCCTAGACACAACAGTTCCCTCCAGCTCTCACAGGAACCGAAGAAAGTCAGGGAGTCAGGTGGCTGAGCGGTTAGGGAATCGGGCTAGTAATCCGAAGGTTGCCAGTTCGATTCCCGGTCATGCGAACTGACGTTGTGTCCTTGGGCAAGGCACTTCACCCTACTTGCCTCGGGGGAATGTCCCTGTACTTACTGTAAGTCGCTCTGGATAAGAGCGTCTTCTCAATGACTAAATGTAAATGTTAAAGTGTTAAACAGGGGGACACCGGGCTGTGTTCGGCCCGTGACAGGGTGACTGGTGATTGGTTCCCTCACAGTTCCTGTGCCACGCTGATTCCCGAGCACCTTCGAATGCCTCCCTGTGTTGGCCGGCGCCGTTTGGATTTTTCAAAGGCTGGCGATGCAGCTGAACCAGTTGACATGGCTTCTCTAAGGAGTCAAAACAGTTTCATTTTAACAGACAGGTATAGAAGAAGCTGAATGATTCACAGGCAAGTCCATTTAAAGCCAGCATGTCCTATGAATAGCAGTAAACATGATTCAGAAGTACACAGTCAGGAAGTAATGAGGTAAACTTTGCTTACCTGAGAAACAGGTGATCATGTCAGGAAGTGGACAAATATGATTGCTAAGCCAATATTCAAAAGCATAACCATGGCAACCAGGATTGAGTTAGGACCCTGCAAGACATAATATTGTCATATAATAGAGATGCTATCACAATATCTTTCAACAATATTTTCCACTTGTTCAGACTGTTTGCCAGTACTTACAGCTTCCACCTCTATAGCATCTGCAATGTCCATGCTGGCTTTCTTCGTCTCTGCGAGGCTCTTTGGCTTTAGGGAATCCTGCTTCCTGAGTTTGGGTTCACTCTTACTGTTGGGTGTGGGCTTGAAGGTGGAGGCTCCGTAGGACTTGGGGGGTTGCGGAGCCATGCGTGCCATGGCGACCTGACTGAGATCTTCATCCTCCCCCTCCTCTAGGTCTGGGGGTGGAGGACCCTTGGTAGGGGCCTTGACGTAGTAGCTGTGGTATTGGGTGTGGAGCTGTCCATTCGCTGGGCTCGACACTACCGCCTGGGCCTGGAGAGGGGGTGCCAGAGCGGGGGTGGACTCTGGGGCCTTGGGGGGCTTCGGAGGGGCCTCCTCCTGCCTGGCCGGGGCAGTCTGGGGTGGGAGGGGTTTAAGGGGCTCCACAGCGGATGCCCTCTCATCTTTACTGACCTTCCTGCTTGGACGCTCGTCCTTGCTGGTCTTGCGGGTGAGTTTCTCCTCTTTGCTGGTCTTGCGCCCTGGCTTTTCCTCTTTGCTGGATTTGCGGCTGCTGGTGCTGTTGGCGAGCTGCACTTTTTTTTTGGAGTGGGGCGAGGGGGGAGGGGTGGGGCCTGGGCTGGCGGCTGGGGGGGTGCCTTTGCCGTAGGAGGGGGGCGATTTCGAGGGGGAGTTCTCCTTCTCCACAGGGGCCTCCGTGATCTCTACAGGGTCCATGAACTGCTGCTTGATATAGTCAGGACCTGCACAGTAGAGGGGTGGAGGAGGGAGAGGACAACTATTAACATCAATACACATATGCACACACACGTTTAACGTTCAACACACTCCCAGGTGTGTTGGTTTGTAGGGTTCTTCCTCCTCTTGGTTCTTCTCCTTGCTCAGCCTTGTGGTTCTGTGCTGTCACTCATCATGGTTCATGTTTTCGTCAGTGTCAGTGTCAGTCAGTGTCAGTCAGTCAGGTGACTAGTTTCTACCTCTGTAGAAACTCTGATCTTGCAATTTTCACAATATATTTTGTTTGTTATCATTAAGACCCTGCTACTAAAAATCCCATTGTTTTCTGAATAAATGTATGCCAGGTAATTTAACAATGACATTTTGACTTGAACATACACAAGCACATTCACTCCAGTGTACAACAAACATATAAACCACTACCCATAAAATACCTCCATACACAAACAAAAGTGCACGTACAGACATTGCATTAGCCCAGTTTGGGATGTAGGATGACATAAGAGATCACTAATCCTTGAAAGAATGCCAACTCATGTTGTAATCTCCAACACAAGCACTGCCCAAGAACCCAGATTAGAAGGGCAGAGCTATCTGCTATTGACTTCTACTGCCTGAAATAAAAGGTTTTGGAATATCTTCTGTTGGCATTGTAGTACTGTTCATGGGAAATCCAAAACAGCCTCAACTAATGAGTAAATAACACGTAAAATTACATGTCAAACCACAGTAACCCCATTAAATAAAGGTAAAATGAATGGATTTACAAGCACCGGTGGCTTTGTAAATGTGAAGAAAGACTACAGAAAGGCTTATATATAGACATATTTAACACACACATCAATAGATCACAGCGCAGAAATCATTAAGTCCCCAACAGGGTTTACTCTAATCATTCCATTTCATCTCCTATCTGCAGCAGCGCACCCTAATAAGCACACCCCTAGGGCAAGATGCAAGTGCAGCGAACCAAGTGGAGATCAAAGAGAGAAATTGAAATAGAGAGAGGAAAACAGGACGAGGAGAGAGAGGACGAGCGTGTCATTAATGTAGAGTCACAGACTCCAGCCAGGCCAGAGAGGCGTCTGCAGACACATCTTCACGGCCCCACGGTCGTCCTTCTCTCCTTTCACCAGCCTCTGTCTCACAGGAAAGACCTCTCGTCACATCTATCTGCACACTGAATACAGTGTGCTGATATACACTCATCTTCAGCATCAAGATGGCCATCCCTACGGATACAAGGACTTGACATGGAGGTGCAGCCACCATTGACATACCATTTTCATGCAACACTGCACAACAGGAAACACAAAATGTTCCGAAACATCTTTCGTAGCAATGCTGATCTGTCCTATTCTCTGTAACATTATTTAGCCAGAGGTCTAGAGATAACCAGGAAAAGTGTTTATTTAGTATTTTTTTCATTTCACATGTTTGTGCTTCTGTGGATAAATAAATAAAGACTCGTAAACAAAAAATATTCAACTTTTGTATTCTGTCTCTCATTAGAGTGGCCTATCTTGCCTGGTGGAGCTTTGCAAGAGATGGGCTGTGGTATAAGGGCCATGAGAAGCTTCCATTTACATTACATTTAGTCATTTAGCAGACGCTCTTATCCAGAGCGACTTACACTAAGTGGAGGGATATTCCCCTGAGGCAAGATGTGAAGTGCCTTGCCCACAACGTCATTTGGCACGGCCGGGAATCAAACCGGCTTGAAACCATGCTTGAAATATAGCAAGTGGAACCGGCAACCTTCTGATTAGTAGCCCGATACTCTAACCGCTCAGCCACCTGACCCCTTCTGTGTGTTAGTTTTGGATGTCAACATGTTGGAAGCACCGTTCACATTTTGCGGCCTTCATTCCGTGGGAAGATCCATCTCTAAGAATCAGAGATTAATTGATGATGACCCTCACCCTTTAGGAAGGAGAAGCCTGTGAAGTAGAACAGTACACACAGGCTGAGGTCTGCTAAAACTCTCCCACCAGCAAATCCGACGACTCAATATCACTTAAACCAAAATAATTTTCCCTCTGCGGGACATTCCTAATTCATTTCATAACAGCGACAGCCCCAGTAAGACCCACTACAAAGAGACAGGGGCCTTTCAAACATCCACAGGGATTAAAATATCTGGTGAGTTTAATTTCACACCATAACTCGATAAGAGGGTTGGCTTCATGGGCAGTTCCATGCACTTTCTGTTAGGAGACAGAGTCTTATGAGGGGTTCAAGGCAGCATTTTCTGGATATTTATCGGCATTACCAGTACCATCAGACTGCATAGAGAAAGAGAGAGAGATAGAGAGAGGGGGAGGGAGAGAGAGATAACTGCAGTATTGGCAAACAGTCAGAGACTTTGCACCGACAGCCATTTTAAAAGCCACAGACACAGCTTTTCGATATGAAAATTATTGTCTCATCATTTCAGAGTCACCTATAACAATGTAGTCCATTGTGCACCGTCTTATTTTCAACATGGTTTTAACTTACATGTGGAAGCACTGGTGAGTGAGTCTGAATCGACATATTTGCTTTCAACCTGGTACTGTACAATACCTAGTTGCTATGGTACAGGCTATAACTACGGTCATTTGCAGTGCCAAACAATGGTGATTAGCCCCCCCCCCCAGATGGCCCCTGCACATCTTTATCTGAGCTGTGATCAATCTCTGCTACCAAAGGATTCCTTCAAGTGGGAAAAGATACTGGTAATGGCCAGGGATAACTTGGTCTTTCTGCTGCGCTGCCGACGTAGAGTACAATCCTATGTCTAATAGAGGATCCACTCTAAAGGCTTATTTTATTTGTCCAGTTTGAGCACTTTTGCATCTGACACAGTCCAACCTCATGCTGCCTCTCTCATGCTGCCTCTCTCTGCTTCCTGTCTTTATCTGTTCCCTTGATCATCTCTATGGCATTATTATAGGACAAGCTTTTGTTTCAGCTATGGATGCTAGCTACGTTCAAGCTAATCCGGAGCACATTTCCACTCCAGTGGAGGCCTAGCCAAACACAAGCACACAAAAACACACACCCAAGCACACACACACACACACACACACACACACACACACACACACCAACACACACACACAGTCAGGACACAAAAGGCCTGGCGATGGTTTGTCCATGTATAGCACACCCAGTGCCTTTGTCACCCCTGATGACCTCAATCTAAGAGGAACGAACAAGCGGGACCCAAACAGGGCATGTGACTGGACGTGTTTTACACATGAGAGTTCAGGGGGGAGGAAGAGAGAGAGGAGGAGCATGAAGGAGGGGGGTACAGTACGCCGTCCCATCTGTTGCCTTTGTGAAGCAGGCTGGGGCTACCTCATTGGCCGCCCTCGCGTACATTTAGACAAGAGGCACAGCGTGCGAACATCAAGTCGTCAGAGCGGAATAACGCAGACCATCTCCTGGCGGTGAGCAGGGGCCGGCGCGAGGAGAAACATTTGTACCATCTTCACCATGCTTGAAATGATAGCAAGTGACAATCAGCGAACAGACACAGTAGGACCCAAGGCTGCGGATGTTATATGAGTCACAGTGCTGGGTCACTACCAGGCTTTACATTATGTTTTCTCATTGTTACCAGGACCATGTACACGCAAGAAACTGTTACTAGTTTCAGATTGTACACAAGCTATATACTGTATCAAGAATCTTACAGTTTAGTTTGCTTTCAACGTGTTTGTGTAGATACATGCTTTTGGTTTAGTGTGAGCTATTAAATGGCCTGTTCATACAGCCACATATTCGTAATTTTGTACCTCTTTTTCTCTTGTTTATTTCTATGTTTGTCGCAATTGAGATGCAGAACTCAATTAGTTTCATCTAGCGCGGTCTTTTCTTTCCTTTGTGCGCGGGCAGATGAGGGAGCTGTCATTGTCTGGCAGATTACACACGCATAAACTCTTTCACACATTCACACAGTACATGCACACGTACAATTAACAATGTACCATGCTTCCAATGCAGATTATTCTGGCCCCTCTAATCATCACACTTGTTTAGCTTGGTCATTGTTCCACTTCTCCTTTGTTTTCAACAAACAGATGGAGAGGAGACTGGAGTTGGTCTCGCATACAGGGACATCTGAAGAAACATGGAGAGCAGGAAGGGTTAATGAGGTCTTTCTGATTGGCTGTCCTGGATTTCTAGCATCAGCTATAAGAAGCAAGACAATCATAAACAACAGGGTAGGACACATCTTACCTGTTGCATAAATCCCCATACAATTTTCTGATAACTATTTTACATTGAATCTCATAACCTCTGACCCAATAATATTGCATGCACTTGATTCTAAACAGACCTATCTAAAATGCGACCAGAATTTCTGAATATACACCAGCAGCTGGTCTCGTCTGTAAACTGGTGGCCTATCGACCCTGTGTGTGTGATGTATGGCTGAGTGTGACCCCTCTGACCTGTCCGTGTTTATGAGGCCACCTGACCATGAGTGTACCTTGACTAGGTCAAAATGGGCGGACTGGAAGTGCATTTCAACCCCCCCCCCTCCTCCTCCATCCCTTTCATGGGTACTGGCTGAAGGAAGGAACAGCTGCTCTGCGTCAGCCCCAGAGAGGGTACAGCGAGAGGGGGGCAGAGAGAGGGGGGCAGAGAGAGGGGGGCAGAGAGAGGGGGGCAGAGAGAGGGGGGGCAGAGAGAGGGGGGCAGAGAGAGGGGGGCAGAAAGAGGGGGGGCAGAGAGAGGGGGGGCAGAGAGAGGGGGGCAGAGAGAGGAGCTATTTCGGCCCTCAGTGCACTGGGATTCCAGCAATGTCTCCATTAGGCCCCAGTGAGCACACATTGACTCCAAATATAACCCAATTAACGTCACTCCATAAACCAGTCCCGGACCACCTCCACTACCCCCTTCCAGGGGGCTGTGTGCGAACCAATCAGAAAGGTCAGGGTGTTTTCCTAGTGACCCCCTCTTCACTTTTGGGATGCTCATGTCGAACTTGGGCGATAATCTGCCATGAGTCTGAAATGTCATTTACAAATGACAAGGGTTGTGGACCTGTGTTTTCTTTGGAGAGTTATTCTAAGGGAAGTGAGAATGTTCAGAGTTTGGATGTAGACCACAAGGAATCATTTGGGATTAAACTGGAGTCAAATTAATGTTTCAAATATTTGTGAAAGGATATATGACGAAATAGTAAATATACCTGGAGTTTACATACATTCATGATATTAAAAGCAGTAAAATGTAGGTTATCGTCAGTGAAGAATCCAGGGAAGGTTTCCTTTAAGGGTAGTCTGTACTCCTCCTACAGTTCAGTTCCTAGTATTTTGTATTTTTCTTAAGAGCAAAAATGGGTCAAACTGTAAATAGGGGACCTCATTTACACCAAACATGATATGACCTGCCAAACTAGAACAGATGACCAACCAAACACCTAAAACTAGGGTACTGTACACTCGGATTCTAATACACAACCTATACCTCCTCTGGTAACCAGCGCTGACAATATAGAAGTACACTCATTAGAGGAGCCATACAGAAAACCTCAGGTAATCGTGAGTAACAGTTCCCCTCTTAGTCTAACAAGAACGAGGTCCCTTTATTCAAGGCAAGGTGCCACGTTTGGCACGGTGTGTCCGACCTGCAGCCACGTCTCACATGCTGTCCTGCGCTGCCCAGTGTGATGACACAGCTGCCCTTTCATTCATGATCTGACTTAGAAGACAAGGACACTCTCTCTGTGGTGAGTCAACCTGCAGGGGCTTGCCGAGCTTCCAAGCATGACTGCCTTTTTCCACAACACAAACAAGCGGACAGAGCCCAGCCTGGCGTCCCCAGCTGGGGGTCTCTCAGCCTGCGTTAAGGGACATGCTTGAATGGCTTCCATTGTCAATCTATTAGTCACCCACTATTTTATGGCATGTATTGGCAGTGGGCCATGCTAGGCTAGCTAGCTGAGGACTAAATATACACCACAGGCTCAGGGGGACGCAATGCACAGTTCAGGGAGGTGATGGAACTGCGGGTCAAGGGATGGATGGTCAGGGGGAGATCGAGAGGGAAACCATTGACCGCACTGTTTTTATGCATCAACTGCGTATCCTGTTTTTCCCCCATCGCTAAGAGATGATGTCTCATCTGTTGAACTACTATGTGTTGAATTCACACTTCCCTGTCTATCCTCATCAACACCAATCTCCTTCACACCCCAGGAAACCTCATCCAGACAATTTATATAGTATAGTGTTCAGGCATTTGCTTGTAAAACTCATCTTCCCTAGTAAAGGTACAAATAGAGTTTAGTCAAGCCCTTTGGTGCTACTGTATAGGATGACATTCTGTCTTTGTTACCTCAAGGTCCCTATAAAAACTGCATGTATTCTGTGTGAAACTATATCTAAAACAGACAGAAATGTATGGTTCGAAAATGTAATCTAGAAGCTCACTTGGCCTAGCCTGTGATACTAAGAGAACAGTGGTTTTCTGTCCATGAAACTGTCCCAATATTCTGCTTCGGCCATACAGGCTCTGTTTTTTGTCGAGCCACAGACACAGTCGTTCATTGTGGTCTTAAAAAGCCTCCTCAATGGTTTTAGATGACATGCCTTAGGAGGGCCAAGCCCAGGCCTTTCGGCATGGGACAAAATCATTACACAGCATTCACAGAACAGCACCACAGATGAATCTCCTGACATAGAAATGCAAGGGACCATCAGATAGAACTGTCATATAATGCGAATAGTATTTTGTAGCCCACGATTGACAGACAAATTACAGTACTTTAAGCCGTCACTGATTTGTAAAGTGGCACAAACTATAAGTGTAGACCTTAAATTTGGAGGCGATGCAGAATCTAGTCTGGATTTATCCGTCTGCTTGACATTAATGCTTGTCTACTTGTCGGGGTCAAACACACTTGTTGGTTAGACGTGCGTCAAAATGCACTATATGTTTGTGTTTTAAAGTAAAGTATCAAACAAGTTTAACAGCTAGATCTCTGTATTTAAGGAAATTATAGTGTCATATAATATGCCATTGAGTGAGCTGGATTTTGACACCAAGTAAAATTATCTTAACACTTGCTTGCTTGCAATTTTAACACATCTAAGACCCAGCATCTGACACGCTTCCTCCCCAGTGACTTGTTTCCAGGTCTTATAGGCTTGTGAAATATAACACCTGCTGCCCAAAACCAGCACACCTGCAGGCTGCATTTGGGGCGTGTTGGCAGTGTATGTAGGAAGGAAGAAGAAACCAGTCAGTAAACAGAGGCACTAAGGTACAGGAGTAAATCCTATTAAGATTGTTCCATTGGGGTCAGATTTCTGGTGTTGATTACACCTGACCTGGAGCTGAAATCGGGTGCTCATTTTGTGGTGATTTTGACTCTCTGCACTCTCCTTAACACTAAGAGGTGTTTTATGTTATGTTCTAATAATGAGAGTTCTATAAAGACATAACGTTTATTTGTACTGATAGAGGTGGGGGTTGTGAGTGTCTGTGGCCGGTAGTTGACTTACTCATGTTAGTTTGTCCACAAAGAAACTCATGTGACTGGTTGAGCAGTTACTAGAGCAGCAGAACAGTTACCTGGTTGGTGGAAGTTGGGGGAGAGCTCCCTAGCAACAGCCCTGGCGATGTCGGAGTCCTGGCAGGCAGAGAGAGCGGCCTGGTCTGCTGCCTCGCTTTTTGTCCTGGCATGAGCAGTCCTGGAGACACACACACAGGGACAACCTGTCAGATGGAACAGCAATGGCACACACACACACACAAACACACACTCATTACACTCTTTAAGGACAATGCACTTTGACTCAGTGCATCAGTTTGTACCTCTGAATCTAAGACAACCCAGGAACATTCTTCGCCTGCTCATCTCTCCCTCTATAACCCACCCCCCCTCTCGTTCCGTCTCTCTGCTGTATCTCTGTCCCTCCCTGTGAGGGACAACCCAGCACTCTGAGCCCTCTGCTGCTATCTCAAATCCAAATCCTACTTTCCCAAAAGGAGGCGAGCCCAGGGAGCGAACCACCAGCCCAGGGAGATACCCACCAGCCCAGGGAGCGACCCACCAGCCCAGGGAGCGACCCACCAGCCCAGGGAGCGACCCACCAGCCCAGGGAGCGACCCACCAGCCCAGGGAGCGACCCACCAGCCCAGGGAGCGACCCACACACACTCACACAACAGACACGGGCACAGACAGTACACACACACTCACACACACACACACAACAGATACGGGCACAGGCAGTACACACACACTCACACACAATCACACAACAGACACGGGCACAGGCAGTACACACACACTCACACAGGCACGCACACTGACATCCATCCATGACAAAACCACAGGTATTCAGAAATGTCCTGAGACCTTACGAGTAAATACCATAAAGTAAATACTTGGTAAGGCATGGATGATTCAGTACAGCACAAGGCTACGGCACGTGGGGGAAATGGACGATCGTATCAAACAACATAGGGCTAAAGTCGAAACAGGCGTAATGAGTTTTGGGATCATGGTGGGCTTAGCATTAGCACTGAGAGGCATTACAGGAGCACACCATGGCGAGATGGTCGTTTACAGACAGACACTGCGGGCTGACCTGCTAAACAAATCCCTTGAAAACCCCAGTGAGATTCCAAACACACACACACATTAGCACACACATACACACACACACACACATAGCATCCATGGCTAGCTAAGGACAGGGTACGCATTAGGCACAGAAGGTTTTTGCCTTATCTATCCGCAGCCCATTCCGGAAGACCTACAGTAATGACGCAACATGACATGAAAGGCACACGATAAACGCCATGAAAAACAGTGGATTAGTCTTCCTCAGGGATTTCACAGACACCACTCCCACGGCAAGAGAGTCACAACACAGTCACTCAACACAGTGCAACAGAACCAGGCATGACTCGGCAGAATACAACCAGAGACATGTGAAATCCCCGAGTCACCCTCGGCTACACCAACTCAACCTCGTTCATCTCTCTCTGCATCCGTCCATTGCTTTGCCTCTCTTTCTCAATCAATGCCATCTTTCCCTTTGTCTCTCTGTCTCTCTTTCTCTCTCTCCTTCTTTTAATGCCCCCACACCCAGTCACAGTACCAACCGACACAAATGGCTCTATTCTTGACTTCTCTTCCGCCCTTGGACAGTGAGGAGTCTTGTTTTAATGACACCCAGGGACAGAGATGCATTAAAATGTATGAGGAGCCATATGCCAGGGTACAGCCTGACGGCTTCCTCTCCAGAAATAAGCTTGCGCCCTGGGACAAAGGACACACTCACACACCACTGGACACGCCGAGGCCACAACAGGACACACGCACACACACACACACACACACACAGGCACGCACACACACGCAGACACACAATCCTTCTGAAACAGACATAGGCCAACATATGCAAACACATGCAAAAGCGATCTATTTTGAAGTGAAATGAACGACCAGCCATGTGGTATATTTGCGAGCATGTGCTTTACGTGGGTGTCCCTGGCAGGGCTTTGCAGGTCCATATATATGAGAGGGAAAGTCAAGGCCTTGCAGAGGAAGTGTCTGGGGCGGTTCCAGGGCCCCAGACAGGCCGTCTGGTGAAGGAGGTGATGGACATAGGAGAGGGATCGAAATGTTGGACAGAAACGTATGGCAGGAAAGGCAGGGTGTGTGTGGGGGGAATGGGGGGGTGCGAGGGGTGGGGTGCAGTGAGACGCCAGTGAAAATCACCTCACACTTCCCAGTGTCACGCTCTCAGACAGACAGAGAAATCTAGTCCCCACTTAGAGAGGAGACACCGCATTCGCCATAACGGTCACACATGTCCCAATGTGAAAATACTATAGTTGTGAAATATCAGTGAGATATTAATAATAAAAGAAATCTGTTCAAATGTGCTAAAACTGTGAATGAGGAGTTTCACTCCTCAAGTGAATCTCTCTCTCTCTCTCTCTCTCTCTCCCTCTCTCTCTCTCTCTCTCTCTCTCTGTGTCTCTCTCTCTGTCTCTCTCTCTCTCTCTCTCTCTCTCTCTCTCTCTCTCTCTCTCTCTCTCTCTCTCTCTCTCTCTCTCTCTCTCTCTCTCTCTCTCATGGGGATACAGTCAGTGTCTTAGTGCCTGCCCTTAAAGACTCGGGGGAATGTAAACCTGCTGAGGTATGCAACTCAGCCCCTCTAATTTTACTGTAGGGTTACATTTCAGACCCTGCATGTGACGAGATGCGCTCTCTTTTTGGGCTCGCAGTAGCCTTGTCTCCTGCAGAAGTGTGCGTGTGTGTGTGTACTGCCCCCATCGTTCCTCGGTTGGTGGCCTATTTGAGGAATCTCTCTCACATATGCTGACACAGTTTGCCCCCCCCCCCCCCGACTCCCCCTCCATTACCCCCACCCATATCTCCTCTCCCCCTGTCTTCTCATCACTCACCCCAGCAGTCCAGGGAGATGGAATGTACTCTGGTACTCTGGTTCACAATGAGATAAGATACAGACCTGAAACACAAACTTGAAACCTTGACCCTGACCTTCACTGCGAGTCCATACAGTCCATACCCTCCCCCCCCCCACACACACACACATACCCCTGTCCCCCAAAGTTTTCAGCCACCAAACCTACTCCACAGAGATGCTGAGCTGGATCAGTTGACAGCCAGAGCTACTGCTACACAAAAATCTCCCCGCAAACGTCACAGAAACAACATGTGAGAGTGTACATTTACCATTATACTATATCTACAAAACCCTGTTAGTGCTGTACTGTGTGCACCAATTATCATGGACATACCTACTTAAGTTGCTGTGAACTGTTTTACAAGCTCCAGTGCCAAGCAGGGAGTCAGGTGGCTGAGCGGTTAGGGAATCGGGCTAGTAATCCGAAGGTTGCCAGTTCGATTCCCGGCCGTGCCAGATGACGATGTGTCCTTGGGCAAGGCACTTTACCCTACTTGCCTCGGGGAATGTCCCTGTACTTACTGTAAGTCGCTCTGTATAAGAGCGTCTGCTAAATGACTAAAATGTAAATGTAAGCATTGTGCATCTGGTCGAAACACAGAACAAACGTCCAGGTGTTGTCTTTTAGTTTCACACTCATTCACAGGGTTCAAAGGAGCAGACAGATTACGTCTGCACAAATTAGCACTTAGCTTGCACATACCTTTTCAGCCCCTAGGCCTGGTATTGAATTACTAACTGGTGTTAATTCTGGATTACTTAACCATGACTAACACTCTTAGTGGTTAGCAGAACCTGACACTCAAATGTTTTGGAATTATTCTTGCGCTGGATCAGGGTTAGAATTACCAGGGAGTCTGTGATGATGACAAGAGCACATTAATCTTTTAATGGGGTAGGGAGCTATTGCTGGTATTAGGAGAAATCAGGCTTGGTCTTGGTTTAAAGACAGGGCTGTACTCTATAACTCTAGAACAGTGTCACTGGTCATTTTAGGACATGTATGTATTTTTATCATTTAACAATACTGTTGAATGTGATGCCACTTTATAAACGGCTGACTAGTATGCGGAAATCATATGCAAGGCACAAAACATAAAGATTGGATAAAGGGTTTATTGCATAAATCCTTCAACGTCATAATCATGACCCAAATGATGTGAACTTTAGCTAGTAACCAAGGCAGGTGTCCAGGTTTGAAAGGACAAGGCTCTGTTGTGGAGTGATAAGTCCACAGTGAACATCCAGACATCCTAGAAAGGGAGAACAGACCCACCGTGGAGCAAAGGATGAGAGGAAAAGGACAAGGTTGAAGAGAAAGGCAGAGGGGAAACAATGCATGTCTGCTAATAAACAGGTTGGTCTGATAAAAGAAGGAGGGCAGGGTAGGAATAGTAGGGAGGGGGGGAGGCGGTGAAGACGTGGAGGGGGGAGGGGGTGGGGGGTGCTGCACTACCTAGCATTCACAATACCTTTGCTAGTTGCCAATCTGACTTTACTGAATGACTATTATGTGCATGTTTTATTTCGTTGGTTTCGTTAGTTGTTTTAGTAATATGTATCTTTACCTCAGTGATATTCTACCTGAATAGCTGAGTTGACAGCATGAACACAACAGGCCCAGACACACAGCCCACCGCCAGAGCATCGCCCGTTGGCTCCCCCAGATCAAAAGACTATGTGCAAACAGCAGAGACCAGGTAGAAACAGATTTACAGAGACAGATGCTTTTCTTTCTGGGAATTGTCATAAGATTGAGGAGAATCAACTTTGATTAAATAGTGGAAACCCTGAGCAGCGACATCTCTCTGTGGATTACTGACATAATCTCTCCTGACATGGCTCTCTCAGGGAGCGGGCACTCAGCGCTCTGTGTGAGAACAGATCTTACCTGGATGCCAGTCACGCAACCACGTAGCTATGAGTAGGTGTGTGTGTGTGAATATGTATCTGAACACAGTCAAGTCTTCCATCTCGAGTCTATCGTCTCGCAGCAAGTATGCGCTTTACAAATGAATGCTAGAAAACATAAAATAAGAGCGTGCAAGAAGGTCTTCTCACACATCAAAGCAGCTCTGTGCACGTGGGTGTGTGTGTGTGGTGCATCACAAAAATTAGTCCTGAAATGAAAGGATTTTGATATCAAATATTCAATAACCAACACATTTAAATAATCCTAAACTAAATCAAATGGCTCTAGTGGTGTTTTAAATTTAAATGATTTAAATCAGTTGCATTGGAGTGCCTCCATGTGTGGGTGTGTAAAAGGACGCCTCTGTGTACTGTACGTGTAAGTGTGACCGATCAGGGTTTGTTGAGAGAGTGACATGGAATCACATCTCTCTCCTTGTCAGGAACGTGAGGCTGCGCTGTGACCCAACTCATTACCAAACACTGGAGCCTAGCAGACTTAACAGCTGAAAGGAATGTAGAAGTGGAGACCACAGACGACATGTTACATGTAGTCATTTAGCAGACGCTCTTATCCAGAGCGACTTACAGTAAGTACAGGGACATTCCCCCCTAGGCAAGTAGGGTGAAGTGCCTTGCCCAAGGACACTACGTCATTTGGCACGGCCGGGAATCGAACTGGCAACCTTCAGATTACTCGCCCAGCTCCCTCACCGCTCAGCCACCTGACTCCCATGTTGTCTTTGACCTCCAGAGAGATGAGGAATGACAGCTCCAGTCTTCTAGTGTGTCTGCTTCACAGGTGATAACTGGGACAATGTTCTCAGACTGTTCTGTTTACAAAAACAAAGCGAGACGGCCTTGTATTTGGACCTGAATGAGGCTTCACTTGCTACTGTGATCCGAGCCTAACAGACTAAGCTCCCTCTCTCCATTTCCATCTCCCTCTCCCTCTCTCCATCTCCCTCTCCTTCTCCCTCTCCTTCTCCCTCTCTCTCACACACACACACACACACACACACACATATACACACCCACAAACACACACAAACATGCACAAACACCCTTTGCAGTACAGTAGTGTGACTGCTATGGTAATAGCTTGGCAAGACCTATAGAGGACCAGAAAACCAGTGAGTATAAATCATTATGATGAGCAGGTCTGTTTGCACCATTCATATTCCCATAGTTTAATCAACAGCTATCAAACACACCTGTTGCACAATTCCTCCCATGCTATGTTGACGTTTTTCCTCTTGTAGGTATTTTTCTGTGAGCCGACGTAATCATCAAACATCCGATCTTTGGGTTGATGGGGCGCCTGGCGACCACAGCACTCTGTGAGTAAACATGGCGTGAGCTCTCCTCGCTCGCTCGCTCAACAACCCCCTGCTCAGCTAATGTGGAAAACCAACCTATCATACGGCTGACGAGACGACTGGAGCCGTTGCCATGGAAACCATCAGAGACACTTGGGCACGAGGCATCTGGCCCGTGTTAACCAAGCTGCCAATGAAGGAGCCCACAGCTGAGAGTGGGGCGCATGTGTGACCCAACACACGTCGTAGACAGACACCGTCGACACACTCCCTGACACACGTTACATTACATTTACATGTATTCATTTAGCAGACGCTTTTATCCAAAGCGACTTACAAGAAAGTGACTTACACTCACTGACCACACAGTACGTCCATCTGACCTGTTTACAATACAAACAAACCCCTAGATTCTTTAGGACCTAAAGGGGCTTTAAGTAAAGGGCTATGCTTAAGACACAACAATGTCAAAGTGAACACACACAGACACTCACACACAACGGTGTGTGTGACTTGACTACAGGGCGCTACATCCGACAAGGGTAAAGGTCACATTGCCATGGCAACCGCCCGCACTGGAGGTTGTTTTAATTGCAGGCTGTGCACAAGCTCCTCCCACCTCCAGCATATCTCTTACAAAGTCGAACATCAACATCATTTCGATGCAAAAGAGTTGTGATGGGTGGCAAGATGTTGTCCATGATGTTCTGTGTCTTTATAGGGAAACATATCTCTCTGTCTCTCTCTCTCTCTCTCTCTCTCAAACACACACGCACACACACACACACACACACAATTCTCTGGGGGACATGTAAACATGGTGTCTCTTGGGTCCACGGTTAACAGAGGATGAAAGCGCACTGCCTCATTAGTGACAGTGACAGAGCAAAGAGGCGAATGTAACACCTAGCTCACTGCACTGTCTCCGGCAACCCATTCACCCAGGGCAACCCATTTTGAACATCCAGGCTCACTCACACACACACACACACACTCACACACACACACACACAGACACACGCACAAGCTTTTGAATAATGTAGGAAAACACTGTGCAGGAGCTCTGATTTGTAAAGCAGATGAAGGCAGAGACATGAGACCAAGCAGGCACTTGAGCAGTGCAGAAGAGGTTGTTCAATTTTTTATCACTGCAGGCTAGCTATACATCTGTTTCTTCCTTTGTCAAAACACTTACTGTCGTAGCCTGTCTGACCAACTCATATCTCACCTGTTATCGCCGGAGCAGCAGAAATATCATTCTCTGACATTACCAGCCCCCGGGTTCTGCCAGGCAGTGTAATGGTGTGTTAGTGAAACCCTATCTCCCCTGCTTCTGACATAGACTAGCGATCGACACGCAGCCACACACAGCAATCTCAGAACGACCACATTTTTGAGACCAAAATAATTATGCTTCAAATAATACCTCCACCGCTTTCAGTAGGAGGAGATAATGGAGACACTGCTCGCTCTCTCTCCCCAGCATCTCTCTCTCTCTCTGTCCTTCTCCCTCGCTCTCTCCTTCCCTCAGTATCTGATAGATCTTATAATAGCACCAGCTATGCGCCAGATCTCTCCAGAACACCAGGGCACCTGTGTGTTCAGCTCACGCCTGAACCTTTATTCTCTGGAACACACACACTCAGTCATATTAAACGTTATTGATCTCCGCTGACGGGTTTCAACAACAAGGAGGCTGCAACACACTATTCCCCAACAGAGTTAACCATGACATTCTATGACATGGATACTAGCGCTGCTGTGAATCTCTTCCCTGCTGTAGGAGCCCGCTCGTGTGCAGAGGAGACTGTGGGATATACCATCAGCAACATTAATAATAGCTTCTCAGTCTACTCTAATGGAATCATTAATACCTGTAGCTGATATGGATAGGGAAGGCACAGTCCACCCTTTAAGTGTGTGTGTGTGAGTGTGTGTATGTGTGTGTGTATGAACTCCCTCTCAACCTGTCAGCAGTAACTCTTACGTAACCTCACCCTTCCACAACGCCATAAACATGGTGGTGAGGGTCAATGGATAGAGAGAGGATAAATATGATCTGGCTGCCATGTCAGGACCCAGTGAGAGCTGCACACTTATGGCTGCACACATGCAACACCACATACTAGACCTCCAGTCAGGCTTGCATGTTTATTCACTCCCCGTCACTGTTGATGATCGCCGTGGTCCAGTCCTGTACCACACAGATCTCCATACAGGTGATAGCAGGAGAGGATAAGACCATGAATCAGTGCATCGGTCCTATATCACACAGAGTTCTGTGAAGATGATAGCTGGACAGAAAAAACAACAACCCCTGCTGCTCATCCTTCTTTCATCTTTCATCCTCTCTTTCTCTCTCACTCTCGCTCTCTTATTTCCAATCTTTCTCTCTGTCAAATTTGTTCTCTCTCTCAAATCCACTGACACACAGACATGCACTCACACACACACTCAGGAGAGATGATAGCCAGTGTGGTGATGGCTGACTACTGTATCAGTGGCGGAGTGGGTATATATTCCTGGCGGGTGCTGATAAGCAGAGTCCTGCCTTGCCTTATTTAGGCAGTGAACAGTGCTGACACACCACCAGACCAGCAGACACTGGATAGGAGGGTGGACAGGGTATTTGTAACCGAAGGGTAAGTAGTATTTGTAAGTAGGCTCAGAAATGGACGCAGACACAAAGGCGGGTGTGCATCTCTGTGTGCATGTGCGTGTGTGTGTGTGTGTGTGCGTGTGTGCGCGTGTGTGCGCGCGCGTGTGTGTGTGTGTGTGTATAAGCAGGTGCCCCTCCCCTCTGCAATCTGTCTCCACTGACCATTCAAAACATTGTCTGTGGTCCAGTCTGGTGGCTGGCAGCTGAGGCCAACACATACAGGCTAATGTGCTAACAGTTCAGAAGGCAGTGTCAGGGTGTCTTTCTGTGCTGAAATGATAATATTAGTCCAGTAAATGAATTGTAATTGTACGACTAAATGCCTTGATATTTCAGTGTATTTATTTGAAGAGCTTGCATTTAATATTTGTGAAAACATAATTGCAAGTTGTGTGCTACTTGTATGTCAACCGAAATGTCAAGCTGATCTGAAAGTCAAACAAGGCAAACAAATTTGGGCCTACTTTACATAGTCCAACCCTGGCAAAAACACACGATCATGGTAGCCTTAACTTTTCTCAGTCTCTAATCACTGTCACGTTCAATGACAAAGTGTCCCACCATTCAAACACAGATGGACATCATTTCCCTGATTTAAAAAGGATCTGTCCTGTCCTTACGTGAACCTCTAAGAAGGCCACATCACATCCTCCCTTTCCTCTTCTGGATGATTAGTCCTGGTTCTGGTTACTTTGCTGAAACCCCGAGCACGGCACATTGCTGGGACACATGGTCACACATACATGGTCATGTATGGAGAGGTTGAAACTCTGCTGCTTTGTGCTGACATGGTCTAACAGCAGCATGGCGTGTTGCAGCCTATACAGCTGTACAGTGGGAGCCTACAGTTCAGTCTCTGAATGTCTGGGGGTGTAAGTTGACTGACGTTTATGTGCGTGTAAGTGTGTGTGCTTGCTGTATCTGTATTGGTGTGTCCAGGGGCTACAGGGTGTAACCTTATGAGGAGGGATGGTTTTCAATTGGAGCAATGCCAGCCACAAATACTCACTTATCTCAGTTCACAGCCCTGGCGAGTGTACACACACTCCACACACACACACACACACGCAACAATACACACACGCAAACACCATTCTCCCATTCATACACTGGACAGTTGTACAATCACTACGCTGAGAGAAGGAGAGGACTATATTCATTTATAAGATTATCTAAAAAACTGTGAATGAGGAGTTTCACTCCTCAAGTGAATCTCTCTCTCTCTCTCTCTCTCTCTCTCCCTCTCTCTCTCTCTCTCTCTCTCTCTCTCTCTGATAGAAAGCCCAGGCACTAGTTAGGACCATAGCTGCATCACTTCGACTGTATTGATTGGCTGATCAACACCATGAGGTCATCAGCTTTGCCCCAGGGACTGATGGGATGGCTCATCTAGGCTGGTTTTCAGAAGGCATTCGGGGGGGCAGGGATGCAGTCTCTTCACTTCTCTTATTTCTGCCATCGCTTCCTTTCTGTCCTTCCAGACCATTTAAGTATTTCTAGAAATCTCCCACTCAGCAAATTCACTTGGCTCCCCATCTAAATGAATCACCTCCCTCGTCTCACATCCCATCGCTCCTGTCTCCTCTCTCCTGCCTCTTCCATCCTCTCTACTTCATCCTCTGTCCTCCTTCTGTACTCACTCCCCCCTCTCTTCCCTTCCCTTCCCTCTCCTCCCTCCTCTCTTCTCCCTCATTTCTCCTCTCTCCTCCCTCTATCTTCTCTCCCTCCTCCCCTCCCCCTCCCTCCTCCCCTCTGTCCTACCTCCTACCTCCTCTCTGCTCCGTGAGCTGGTTTCCGCTTCTCTCAGCCCCTCTGGATTCACTGGGTCCATTCCAGGTCAATGAAGCTGGGTCACATGACTCCTAAGATCAATACCACCACATCACCACCATGCACTGCATAATGCCACTTACACAACCGCTAACTTCCCATCACCACCAACAGCCTGGGAACTTGACTCTTTATCCTTTACATGTAAGAAACAGCAAACAGACTTGCTGAGTAGCAGTCGAGTGTGCCGCTTGGTCTGCTTCAAGCAACTGGCCCAGAGATGAATGTGCTGTTCATTAAACAAGACGTAAACCTGAATATTTACACCATAATCATCTAGCTCTGTGTTCACGTACAAATGATACTTCAGTCTTGAACTAAGGGAGTTTGGATGTTGTAAAGGAAGGTTTCAAGCTGAACCTCTCATGAGAAAGGTAATTCAATACAGCATTCCTGGCAACCTCAGATACGGTCTGTCAGCTTTACTGCTGTTGCTTTGGCAGCCTGGACGTTACAGTGCAGTGTTGTCCTTGATCACAGCACTGGATTAGGATATCACTGGACACTGGGGTGTGAGAGCACCTAAGATGATCACAACACTTTGCCTCTGTTTCAAAACACACCCAAACACAAAAACTCTCTCTTCCATGAACACACTCAATGGCAAGTCGGTGACAGTATTCTCCTGTGTGCTACGAAAAACATCTTACAGTAATAACCTTTTTTTGTGTTTTTTTTTTTTTTATATGAAATTTATGGCACTGCTATCGGGCATAGCAAAAGGCTTAGGCCCATTTGGGTGAGTGAGTCAGTATTACGCAGACGGTAACATGGGGTCAGCTATTACTATATTAAAGAGATGGGCTGTGATCATGGATCTCAGTCAGATGTGGATAATCCTTTTCACTGTCTGGCTGACAGTATTCCCCTCTGCAAGCTACATACAGAGAGAGAGAGAGAGAGAGAGAGAGAGAGAGAGAGAGAGAGAGAGAGAGAGAGAGAGAGAGAGAGAGAGAGAGAGAGAGAGAGAGAGAGAGAGCAGAGAGAGGAGAGAGAGAGAGAGAGAGAGAGAGAGAGAGAGAGAGAGAGAGAGAGAGAGAGAGAGAGAGAGAGAGAGAGAGAGAGAGAGAGAGAGAGAGAAATAAAGAAAGAAAGAAAGAAAGAGAGAGAGAAATAAAGAAAGAAAGAAAGAAAGAGAGAAAGAAAAGAAAGACAGAAGGACTCGAACACTAGTAAACGAGCCTGCAGAACAGAGTAACCCTAACCCTGGGAGTGGGGTTCCTGGTGAGAACAGAGGGTCTGTTTCTGAAAGGTCACGTCCAGTCCACCTGTCAGAGAGCAGGTGCCACACCAGAGCGGCGCTTGGCAGGGGGACAGGTATCGTTTTAGGGCACACAAGATGCACTTGGCATGGCCGCAGGTATGGTGATATGACACAGCAGAAGCGTGGGCCTGCTCTGGGGCATCTAAGATATGGGCAGAGAATAGAAGTGGGACCTTTTTCAAGGCTGATCACACCAGCGCTGAAACAAGAGGCAATAAAGAGCCACACAGAAGCACCGAGAGGCCAAATGAATCAATGTTAGGGCCGTTGTCATGGGGCTATGTAGGGGCAGTGCCTTCAATCAAACCTTAGCCACAGGATCAAACGGATGATTGTCCACAGGAATAGTCGTCTTACAAATGAAATAATACTGATGGCCTTGGGAAACTGGCAGTGGTTCTGACGCTACGGATCTGAAGGAGGTGAAGCACCTCCACCAGTGTGGGTTAGCGGATGGAGCAATTAAGACCAGCTTACAGACAGGCAGGCAATCATGCAGGCAGACAAACAGGCAAACAGGCAGGCAGAATGGCAGACAAACACCAACGGACACACACACACACACACCCCACACACACACACACACACACACACACACACACACACACACACAAGGACCTACCTGGAAGCTGCTATTTCCACTTTAGTCCTGGCGATGGCCCCGGCCCTCTGGGCCCCCTCCACGGCCCGGTCCACCTTCTCTTTGGTTTGGGGTTCTTAAGAGGAATCAACTGCTTCCGTATTCCACGCACCAAAACGTTATTTTTGTACTTTCCTTCCTCCTTGGTGCCCTCAGGGAAAACCGTGCACCCGTAGCCGTGCCTCTTGTTGTTCACTTCCACTCCCCTTCGTACTTCATCCCGTTGGAGCGCTCGCTGACGCCGAAGCCGTTGCGCTTGTCGTTCTTCCACTCCCCCATGTAGGTCTCGGTGGTGGTGGCGTCCACGTGGTCCTCCGACGGCATGTCCTCGTCAGGCAGCTCGCCGTCGCCCAGGGAGACGGTGGAGTTGGCGTCGCTGGAGCTAATGCGGCTCATGGCGGCGTCGCTGCGGGCCGAGCTGCGCTTGCTGGAGATGGACGTCCGAGAGTCGGACTTCCGCAGCCGCTGCAGGCTCCCGAAGAGCGAGCCTCGCCGGAACAGGCCCTTCTTCTTCCCGCTCGCCGCCTCGCCGTCCGAGTGGAAGTTGAGGACGAAGCCGCCTCGCCCCCCGCTGGGAGCGTCGCCCCCCGCGGAGAGGTCCTGCAGCACGGTGCCGTTGCTCTGCTCGGAGCGCAGGGACGCCAGGGAGGTGCGCAGAGGGGGAGCGGATGACGGTGGCCATGCCGTAGGGCACGCTCTGACGCACGCCGTAGCCGTGGCGCATGCCACCCATCCACTGGCCCTGATACGTACCTGGGGGAGGGGGAGGGAGGGGAGGGAGACCAGGAGAAATGATGAGCCGACATCCGTCATAATAGGCTAAGTCTACTATAGACACTCTAGAATGTGTGGTTGCTTCTGCCCCTGCTCTATCTGATCTCCTGTAACATGGGTGTGTTGAGTTCAGTAAGAGTCTGTACACAGCTGGCACCAGTCCTCATCCGACATATCAATTCAGTGATTTTCCATGAGGGGAAGTAGGGAAAGTGGGCATTTTTTGTAAACAGATCATACAACATTTTTTTTCAACAGAGCCCACAGTTTCTAAGTAGTGACTCCCACAGTGCCTCTGCAATAGGACTGGATTACACACACATAGACTGTGGTTACGTGGTCTTGGGGAGATATTTTTACGGTTACAAATCAGTTCCTTACTGAGCTTCCTGCATTGAATGCCACTTAAGGCCTCTGGTCTTAGCCAGAGGCCTTAAGCATCCAATGACAAGCATCCAATGAGAAGATGTCAGGGAGACCAGACAGTGTGTCCAGGTCTCAGTGACCTGAATACATCTGCTCTCCTTGATCTAATGAAACTCTTCCAACTGTGGACGGCCTTGGTCAGGTGAATGTTCACCTTTAAGATGTCCTTAATTGTCAGACACCGTGTTGACTCTAGGGTGCGACTGAGGTTGACTCTGGTGCTCACCCGATAAACAGTGAGAATGTGTCATTGTGATGACAGCCAAAATAATAAGGCCTGTTATCAGTTAGGATCACAATAAACCCAAGATCCTCGTGTTCTGCTGTGGGAAGCTGTTGGGTACCTTGTGGGAGAGTATCTCTTCCTATCCTCACTGGATGGCATAGCCAGCATATCTAACACAGTCACCTACTGTATGTGTGATTAAGGTGGGAATGCCAAGATGACTAGAGATACGTGTCACTCGGTGAACAGCCTGTTTCTGTGTTCTGTCTGACAGGAGATATGTTCACCCGCCTTGACTGACTAGTAGGAATTGTGGATACATCTCAGACAGAACCAAATATTCAGAGTAATTCTATTGTGGTTTGGTGCCATTTATGCTCAGTTTCTGTAGGGTGTTGCTTGAAGGTAAACTATAGGATTGCACACTGGCAGTCTGCCGTATCCAGCACACTCAATTAGGCCAGATGGCCACTTCATGACAACAGATCAAATTGACCTCACTCAACCTATTCATAACTGTATGAATTATTAGTGGTGAGACCACTAGATGGTTGATATTTGGTTATTAAATCAATTTGATCAAAACAGGACTGAAAACAAGAGACCAAGAATGTTCTCCACAATGACTTCGTATTATCTACAGGGAGTCAGGTGGCGAGCTAGTAATCTGAAGGTTGCCAGTTCGATTCCCAGCTGTGCCAAATGACGTTGTGTCCTTGGGCAAGGCACTTCACCCTACTTGCTTCAGGGGTAATGTCCCTGTACTTACTGTAAGTCGCTCTTAGCGTCTGCTAAATGACTAAATGGAGGGCCGGTGCCTTATTTCTCTCTCTCTTTCCAACCCTATGCTGCATGGCGCGAGTTTGGGTGGTAACAGGACGACGGATGTTTGACCAGTGTTTTTTCTGCTCACGCCTCTGATGGACTATATGTCTGTGACTGTTCTAAACTGATCGCGCCAGATCAAACATCACCAGGAGGTGTGAACCTGGTCTGTTCTCACTTACAACACCCTGCTGAACGCGTCAACAGCTGCGATTGTGTCAGTTCAACCCATGTGGCAGACTAACCTCGAAACAATAAACCCTTTTTACTGACAGTGGGGTGACACTCTTGAGCGCGAGGTGTTATTTCGGTATGCTTAGAATTTCTCCCGGGTTTTATTTTGAAATGTCCACAAGGATCTGAGATAGTCCTGTTATAGTTAGTTGGATTGGGTCTGTGTGATTAGTGTGCCCTGATTTGACCATTCAAAACTAGTAATCGATGCATTGTACCATCTCGCCGGTGACAGGAGCGGCTTAGCCCTCGGCCTGAATACACTGTCACATGAGTAGAAATCAATGACTGAAAATGCAAGTGGCTGGTCACCGACCAAACCAGATAACTTCCCCTAAACTGGTGAGGTAACAGCTAGTAACGTGGTGTGAACAAAATCTCTGGAGTCAGTTTAACATCTCTTAAATAATAATTATATGATTCTAAATAAATGTATGATGCGATTAAGGGATGGCCTATTAATAACATGGCACTCGCAACAGATCTAGTGCGCAACATTAACTCAACCCCCAACAGTAGTCTGGCAAATTCCTTTTTGATACTCGTTTTAGATTAATGGATTAATGCGTCTCCATTGTCACCCCATTATGTCTGAATGGACATCCTCGCGCGCACGTCAAGACCCATTTAATGGATATCGGTTTATAGGAACTCGCACGCGATAAAACAAAACAAAACATTAGATCATTTTCAATCATAGCAGGCCATTGCTGCTGTGTCTTACCTCCATCGCCATAGGTTTCGATCCCGTATCCGTCCTGAAGCCCGTTACTCCAGGTCCCGTCATATCTGGCAGGTGTATTATGGCTCTGACGAACCCCGTAGCGACCCTTAAAACCGTGACTCCACTCTCCTCTGTAAAGCCACTTTCCTTTGGTCTCCACTCCGAGCCATGTCGTTTCCCCTGAGACCAATAGCCCTGATATGTATTCCCACTTGGCCAGGTGTAGACCCCCACTATCTCAAAGCCGTGGGACCAAGACCCGGCGTATTCGCCCTGGCCCTTGGGTCCGGTGCAGATGCCGTGTCCGTGGGCTTTGCCATCCTCCCACCCCCCGCAGTAAGTTCCTCCATCGTCGAAGTCGAACCTTCCGCCCGTCATTCAGAATAGGCTACAAATAAAGCTGAACGCGGCGTAGACTCAATTGTCTCGTATTTCTCCCGCGGGATCCAGGACCGAAGATGAGAAGAAAGGATGAGCCAACAAGATGATGACTCTGTTTACAGAAGAAAATTAATACAAACAATGAATGTGACCAAAAGAGACTGCAATTCCAAAGATCAATATCTAATAAAAAGCATGCGTAATATAGTGTGTGAAACCCATGAATGGGAAGCGTCATTTACCCAAGTAGCACGCCTGTATCCGCCGCTGTGTCTGACGCTACTGTCACCCCCCTCTCACCCACTGATCACAGAGGGAGAGAGAGAAACATCGAGTCGACGCTGAAGAAAGACACTGCCAATTGCGACGTCATGCCAGTGGAACCTCCCACTCTCTTCCCCCTCAGCTAATTAAGAGCGTGTACGCGCTCGAGTCCTCTGAATAATGTACCGCTGTTCGCCAATAAATCATACTTCAAATGGCACAGCACCTCTAGTACTGCCGCTCAATCTGCCACAGACATAACGTTTGAAAAACGCGCCTATTGCCTTGCACAGGTGTGTTCTTCGCGGTTCTATTTTTTTAGTGTGCCATGGCCAAGAGGGAAATACCATGTTTGTAAGCTTCTCTAGTGCAATACAGTTGTTGCAGTCAGGTTATAATTTGTAGATCGTCACAAATGCCGGATGTAGATCTAGGCACACATAATATTGCGCAACAATCTCTTCATAGTCCAATTATTGAAGATGGTTCGAGTTTTTTTGAATAGGCCGAGATTTGTGTGGATAACAGTGACATCTGTTGTTCGTTTAGGGCAACAACCTATATCGAACAAGGACCTGCACAGTCTACTCTATAACATCAAAACGGTTTATGCCTGTCTAATGGTAGACATGATGGTTCAATCATCCGTTCATTGCCAAACTAGTTCGATGAACATTAATACATGTGTTGTCTTAACAAATATAGCATTCCTAACTGGAATTGAATACAAATGTGATAATTTGACACAGCCTACACGTACTTAATTTTGTAATTATGATTCCGATTCATGCAGTAGATATATAATAAGCAGTCTCATTAAAATCCTTCTGTGGACTAATGCCCACAAACCTCCGTAAGGGTGGGGTACTGATGACGCAACAGTCAGCATCTCAGCTGGATGGGTGGATGTAGCTAACTCCCATCCGCCCCTAATACACTGACAGCTAAAATGGCGGCAGAAAACGGCACAGAACCTAACGATGAAAAGGAAATCCTCATCAAGGAGGACGCATTTCAGGAGATTAAGGATCTGAGTGGAGCTGTAACAGAATGCCCAAAGCTCCAACAGTCCAAACTGACCCTCTATCACTGGACGCAGTCTTTCAGTTCGCAAAAGGTGAATGTCCGCTCTCGTATTTCAGCACCACAGCAATGGACAGTTTAAGGGTATCATCGTGTAATCTTACTGTATGTGCGGGTATATATATTGTCTATCTTCCAGTGGATTAACAATGGTTCTCTTGCACCAAATCTCAAAGTAGCCTACTTGAACATATTCAGACAGATAGCCTAGTTTTCATGGGATGTGTGGTTTGCATGCAGTGGAAACTCATGAAGCAAGTGATAAACATCGGTTACACTGAAATACAGATTATACCAAGGCTGACTTTCCATATCCAACATTTTGAGTTGAATTACATCCATCAAAGCCCCTCACAAAAACACTGGAATGCTATAGATGCTGCAGGACATTCTAGACATGAAATCCCACAACATGGTTATTATAACGGTATGGTTTTGAATCCCATACAAACATTAGCCATTCAGAAAAATATATCAGCTTCCATAACTGCAAGTGAATGCCACAATAGCACAATTGTAATAGTGAGTTTTCTGGCAGAAAGGAGTTCAAACTTTGAGAGAATAAAACGAACAAGCGCTTAAGAGCATGGAGAGAGAAGTTACAACAGCCCAAGACATGAACTTGGTCTGTAATTGTTGCTTTGCTGTAGGTACGCCTGGCCGTAGCGGAGAAGGGCCTGCGATGTGAGGAGTACGATGTGAGTCTGCCCCTGAGTGAGCACAACGAGCCCTGGTTCATGCACCTGAACCCCGCAGGGGAGGTGCCCGTCCTCGCCCACAACGACAACGTCATCTGTGACCCTGTCCAGATCATGGACTACCTGGAGCAGAACTTCAGAGATGGTAGGACGGCCCTCTGTGAACTGCACCTTATCCGGTGTAGCAGGGTTGGTTTCAATACAGATATACTCTGTATATTCCTTGAGTGCGTATTCCTGCATGTCTAGTTTCAACCCATTTCCATCGCTTTTTTTATTGGTTATAAGTTTATTCATTTGCCTGATATTTATTTCCTAGAGAATGAGTGTATGAGTGTTTGTGTATGTTTACTGTTCCTTCAATTATTTATTTGGATCTGCCCTCTTAATTTGTCCTCTTTTGCCTTGATTTGACATTGACCCATTTAAAGTTCACTGTGGCTGTGGTGCTCATGTGGAGATAGAGAGAGAGAGACTGGTAAGTATGAGAAGCTATACTGAAGTGACCTGGATAACCAGTACAAAGTCATTGCTCCTGTATAAACAAGATTTAGTTTGATTAGCCTAACAAAGAGAGACCCTTTTGTTGATAAGTTTGTTTGTCTTGTGCTTACCCAGAAGGCACTCCCAAGCTGATCCCAGAGGAAGGTAGTATGTACTACCACAGAGTCCAGCACTACAGAGAGCTCCTGGACTCCCTGCAGATGGACGCTTACACGCACGGCTGCATCCTCCACCCAGAGATCACCGTGGACTCCCACATCCCGGCCTATGCCAGCACACGCATACGCAGTAACATGAGCATACGCACACACACACATACACTCACATGAACAAATACTAAATACACACACACACTAAGCAGTTTTATTTTTTTTCGTGTTTGTGTGTGACAGCGCAAATAGGAAACACTGAATCGGAGTTGAAGAAACTGGCGGAGGAGAACCCGGATCTAAAAGATGCTTACATAGCGAAACAGAGGCGCTTGAAAGTAGGTGCCAGGGTTTGGATAATTGAAGTGTGATGTGTGTTGTTTACTCCCTATTATTCATGGAAATAGCTTGCTTGGCAAAACTTTTTTTGGGGGTGGGGAGTAATTGTAGAGCCTTGTCTTCTCAAAATGTCAATTCCATCGACTAAATGAGAATATGACTAGTCTGTTCAATTACAAAGCACTTACTTTCCCGTTACGAGTCAATGTATAAAGCATGTCTCTGTCTCCTTCAGCACAAACTGTTTGACCATGACAACATGAAGTACCTGAAGAAACTTATGGATGAGCTGGAGAATGTGATGGACCAGGTGGAGACTGAGTTGCAGAGGAGGGTGGAGGAGACTCCAGGTACTGCAGCAGAGTAGAGGACACTCTGGAGATATGTTTAGGGGATACAGAGCCCACAGAGCAGTGCAAGTGAAAAGGTGTGACGGACTCCTTTGAGCCTTGAACCCTGCTCTGGATATGGCATGACTAATGTCTCTCTCTATCTTTGCCCCCACCCTTTCTCTCCTTTTGCCTTCTCTCTCTCTCTCTCTCTCTCTCTCTCTCTCTCTCTCTCTCTCTCTCTCTCTCTCTCTCTCTCTCTCTCTCTCTCTCTCTCTCTCTCTCTCTGTCGCTCTCTCTCTCTCTCTCTCTCTCTCTCTCTCTCTCTCTCTCTCTCTCTCTCTCTCTCTCTCCTCTGTCTCTCTCTCTCTCTCTCTCTCTCTCTCTCTCTCTCTCTCTCTCTCTCTCTCTCTCTCTCTCTCTCTGTCGCTCTCTCTCTCTCTCTCTCTGTCTCTCTCTCTTCTCTCTTTTTCTCCCTCTCTCTCTTGCTTCCCTCCCTCCATCTCCCCCTGTAGAGGAAGGCGGGCAGGCCTGGTTGTGTGGAGACTTCTTCAGCATGGCGGATGTCTCCCTGGCCGTCACTCTCCACCGCCTCAAGTTCCTGGGCCTCTCACGCCGTTACTGGGGCAACGGCAAACGTGTCAACGTGGAGACCTATTACGAGCGTGTGCTGGACCGGCCGGCTTTCCGAAGGGTTTTAGGTCACGTCAACAACATCCTGATCTCAGCGGTCCTGCCGGTGGCGTTCCGCTTGGCCCGGAAAAGGGCGCCAGTGCTGATTGGCTCCACGCTGGTGATAGGAATCCTGGGAGGAGCCGCCTACCTGGCGTTCCTCTACATGAAGAAGAGGCTGATGCTCAGCTGAGACAGCAGAGAGAAAAGGGCCATGTTCCTCAGATGGGATGGGGGTCCACACCATGTGAGAGAGAGAAGCAGAAAAATTAAAGAGTGTAAAGAAAATATGCATATATATACGGTACTGTATACAGTATATACAAATGTATAAATGGAGAGCGAGGGGGGGATAACCTTGAGCCATGTTGCTTTATAAGACACACAGCTACAATAGTCAAATCTGTACAATGCAGTAACATTAGTCTATGCGTTTTATCGTTTATACAAAACTAAAGGGAGATACATTCCACATGCCGTGGACGATTATCTCTGCGCTGTTGCTGATTGCATAAAAAAGCACTTTTAGTCATTCACATACATAAGAACTGTGTTGTGTACGAAGCCAGATAAGTTAAGAGTCATCCTTTTATACTGTGTTCACCTCACCAGCTGCTTTCTGTCAGATCATGTATGGGAATCTTACAAACCAAAACAGCTTACTTTTATGACCAAATACAGTACTTATAAAACGCTAAAATACCTGGTGGTGTGAAAATGCAACATATTGCTTAGACCAGCAATCTGCTATCAGCAATTCTGAAAGATGCATGTTCGTGTTTTTTTGACTGTTTATCAAAACATGATCTGAACATGATTTAAACTGAGTGGAACATTCATTGTTATACTTCATAAGGGGGAAACTTACACATGCTGTTTGATACATCAAATCAGTACTCCATGGCAAAACCAGAATATTATTTTATGCTGTTTTTAGCTTTATATAATGTCTTAAAACCTCATATAAATACATTCAACACTGCTAATCATGGTTGGGCATGGGTCTATATCCACCCATGCCCAGGTTCCCCAGTGACTTCACATGGCCAGATGACAAGCTACAGTATTACTCAGCTCAAACACACACACACACACACACACACGCACGCACACACACACACACACCCATGGTCATTATACACTGAGTATGCTTCCCACCTTGTGTCACGTCCTCAGTCACACATAGGAGTGTGAATACAGGAGGGAGCCACTAAAATAATAAACAAGAAGAGATACTTTGTTTGACTGACATTAGGCTATGAACACCCCAAGCCAATCCCAATATTTGTAAAAGACTTAAGTATTCTGCCGAGGTCGTTTCAAGACGTGATAACTTACCAAGATGGAACATGAAAACCTTTGAAATAAATATTTACTTTTTTAGATGAAAAAAAACCCTGATGATTTTCCTCCTTTTAATTAAACTGATATCATTATTTTTGGACATCCTTGAAGGTTTCTCAGACAAGTCTAATATCCTGGCAGTGATACCATAAGGATATGTCCACTTTCTCCACCACTAGGTGTCAATATTGTCCCATCTTCAACAGATCCTGCCACATTCCTTGGCAGAGTGGGAATGCCATCAAAGTGCTGCAATCGTGTGTAATGGTCCGTTTGTGTGGACTGCTGTATATTCCAGCAGAGACAGTCAGCCAACAACAGATCAGACAGCTGACAAAATAAACTTCTTTCTGGAGCAGCACTTGGTTGCATATTGTTCAATTGATTGGACCTGACATGTTGCTATTCAGCTGTAAAACAGGTGGCTTGCAATAATTGGACAAAGCTCCCTTCATAGTCGAAATGAAAAGTCATGGACATTTGTCCAAGGTGTATAGACAATACAAAGAACACAGAAATGCTGGATAGCATACCACAATATTCCAGGACTAATCATTTCTTGGTTTTATTCAGCAAAATAGTGTTGCCAAATGTGAACATGTCAGTACAGGCACACTTCTAAAGATACTCTGATGTCCTGTGCCAAACGTTTGACCAGGGAAAGAGTCGTCTCAGCCTGACATTGCCCAGTTGTTGGCCGCTCTTGGTTGAGTGTGTGTCTGTATCTAAACAGCAGCTTCTCCGTCATTCACATACCACATCTTACAGTGTGAGACACCAGACTGGACTGTAATTATGGCTAAATTAATTCTGAAGTAGAAACATAACTTGAGCTTTGAGACGTCTTCATTGCAGAAGGCTAGCTTGAAGATTATTTGGATTCCCATTTAGACATATGAAACCCCCCCTGTGCGTGAGACTGTGACTGGCATCTAGTCAGTCCGGACCACTAATACAGAGCTGCATGTTCCCCCTGCTGCCATTCAAATAAACAAAACCAACTGTGTCTGCTGCAGGCATCTCTCCACACACACACACACATCCACACACTTTCTAAGTAGACTGAACAGTCATTCTTTCTCTTTGCCCTCTTTCCAGTGGAACTACCGAGAGCTGTGTTCCATCCCTCTCACAGGACCATAGGGGTGCGGTTGTGTGTAGGGGGTGTGTGTGGAAAGGGAGGGGGAAGGGGGTCAAGGAATGGGACAGAGAAATGGAAACCTTTGTGGGTCAGAAAAACAGCCAGGCCTGTGTGTCGGGCCGGGATCCCTCAAGTGGGAAGAGGATGAGGGAGGAAGAGGCGAGGAGGGTGGTGGTGTTAGTGGAGTAGAGTGAATATGTTATGGCTGAGAAAATTACCTTCAGGAAAGGGGTGTTCAATGGAAAGGTTAGGAGAAAAAAGGACAGTGTGGTGAGACTTGGTGGTTTACCGGAGCTTAGACGGACAAAGTGCCAAAGATGTCCCGTGTGAGGATCTTGCTGTTGGGTCAGACAGACAGACAAACAGACACTTCCAGAGGCCTCCGCTCCCAGAACCTCTTCCAGAGGCCTCCGCTCCCAGAACCTCTTCCAGAGGCCTCCGCTCCCAGAACCTCTTCCAGAGGCCTCCACTTCCAGAACCTCTTCCAGAGGCCTCCGCTCCCAGAACCTCTTCCAGAGGCCTCCGCTCCCAGAACCTCTTCCAGAGGCCTCCGCTTCCAGAACCTCTTCCAGAGGCCTCCACTCCCAGAACCTCTTCCAGAGGCCTCCGCTCCCAGAACCTCTTCCAGAGGCCTCCGCTCCCAGAACCTCTTCCAGAGGCCTCCGCTCCCAGAACCTCTTCCAGAGGCCTCCACTTCCAGAACCTCTTCCAGAGGCCTCCGCTCCCAGAACCTCTTCCAGAGGCCTCCGCTCCCAGAACCTCTTCCAGAGGCCTCCACTTCCAGAGCCGCTTCCAGAGGCTGAGTGGGTGGGAAATGGAAACTTCCACACTCGTTTCTCAGTCGTGTCTCAGAGGAGCACGGAATAGAGGGAAGAGGATAGAAGGATCAAAAAGAGAGAGAGTACCTGCATCCCAAAACCCCCTCAGCTCTGGTCACATGGACCTGCTCTCTCAGCTGAGATTGTTCTTCTCTCTCTTCCCCCCATGAGGCCCATTCAAGTGGTTTATTGCACAAAATCTAATAGTCAATAGTCTACCATTACCAGTACAATGGGTTTCCGGCATTCCTGAATGGAACAGCTGTCCCCATCCACAGCAACCTTGTCCACTGCAGACTAACCTTGTTGCATAATACCTTCTGGCATGGGGGCACAGTAGCCAATGACGTCAAGCTCGCTCTCTCTCATTGACGAATATCCCAGAAAGCTTTTCTGTCAAGCAAATCTAACAGTAGACATCAGATAGACCAGGAACATCTTCCTGGATCCGCTGGCTCCTTCCCAGCTGTTCTCAGAAAACCCAAGGTGCTTCTCCAGAACAGCAGCCGTCACCACATTTCAGAGGCTCTGCTTTAGTGTGTTTGCTGAGTCGACCGGGCAGGTTCCTGGTCTGTTGACACTACTGTTAGAATGACCCCCTGCAAATCTCCTCCTTCATGGCTTCACGGTGAAAACCTGTGCCATCACCCAGACCCACATGTGCTCCTCAAATATTTAAACGGGGCCTACATAAACAGCTCTGCTCAGAGGAGCAACACTCAACACCGCTTAGAGAGAGTCCTCCTCCTCATCAGTCTAGGCACTGTTGGCCAGATAGGGCCAAGCTAAGCACACCAGCATGTTTTTACACCCTTAATACATTTTTCATCAGGTTTAAAAAACCAGACATTGCCATGCAAAGGAATACCACTGGTGTGACTGAGTGGGTATTGGATATTACTGAAGTACCAAATTCAGTTTTTCTGAAGCAACCAGCATCCTGCGCCAATTTCCGGTAGCGTAGTAGCTTATCAGCCCATCCACGTATGCTTACACACATAGCTTATCAGTCAATCCACATATCCACTTGGTGGATGAAATAAACTGGGTGTTCAGACAACATGATATATAGATTGAGACTCAGAGGAGAGAAGAAAAGAGAAGGAGAGAGAGAAAAGAGAGAGAGAGAGACAGAGATAGAGAGAGAGACAGAGAGACAGGGAGAGGGAGACAGATGAATCCTATATATCTTTTTCCTATATGTCTTGTGTTCTGGAGGTCAGAGGGGCCCCGTCCACCTGGGGTGTGTGTTGTGTACGTTCCCCTCCCCATGTGAGGGTCAGCCGTCCCAGTGCTCAGTGGATGAACATCCTAACGTAAATACTGAGCCTACCTTAGCTTTGAGAACACTTCCTCTCCCATGACCTGCCCAGCCAATCAGATCTGACCTGCTGCATGGGGAATCGAACCTGTGAAACATCCATCTGTCAAAATGAAGAAAGAACGGTACAAAAGGTCAGAATGTAGTGACATTCTTTACAATAAGGGCAGGATAAGTTCAGACCACAACAAAGACAAACTCAAAGAAATGGACCACTCAAATGAATGGACTAAATGTTAACATAAGGGATATGGAGACCAGCATTGGTACAGTTTATCTGTCAGTAAACGACCACTCAATGCAAGGCTGACAGATATACCACTGAATGACCTAGCTTGTCCAGTGCATAGCAGTCAATGGACCCAGGTATAACATGTCTGGAATATGCAATGCTCCAGAGTCTGGGGGCCTGCACTGGCACATGGTACACAGCTCCCAGCACAGACACGGAGAACGTCCCGGCCAGCTGGTATGAACATGTAAACACGCGAGCGTTTTTCTTCATCCTACCTCAGGAGGATCCACTCTTCATGTGCAGCTCCACGTCTGCTCAATGGCCCGTGGCCAAGCTAAGGTGGGGGGGGGGGGGGGGGGGGGAAGGTCAACCTAGAACGAAAACGGAGATGTTGAATGCGTCTAGGACTTGTCCTGTCCTGACCTTAGACAGAGATGTCTGCCTCGCAGGGGAAACCCAAGTGTGTTTCGGGAGGACATACTAACAAAAGGCCTGGGACACAGCCTACCTGAGCACTGCCAGGCTCTGCACTCCAACTTATGTTGTTGAAGAGCAGTCCAATAAATGACTTACACAGCGTGTCGTTGTTTAACCTCCGAATGGGTCTCAGCAGAGAGAGAGTTCCTCTGGTTCAGAGGGAGGTCTACAGTATCACACCACGCTCCCAGAGCCAACGCAAGCAGGCCCGGCGCAGGGTCCACACCTAAGCCTGTTTTCACTGCTCCAGCATTCAGAACCGCCTCAGACGGAGATGATGTGACGGTCTACAGATACAGAGAGAGTGGAAAGTGATGAGTGTGCACGGATCCTGGAGGAATCCTCAGCACGGCAGTCCCCCCCCCCCCCCCCCCCCCTTGTGTGACCTGGCCTGGTTGCTAAGAGAGAGACATAAGCAAGGCAGAATGATTATCCCAGGTATTACCTTTGATGGTGGGCGGACAGAGTAAACATCAGCAGAAACAAGGCCCGTCGATGACAAACCCAGAGGATGTGGACCCTCCGAGGGTTCCCCCGGACTCAGAAGGAAGAGCCCCCCCTTCTCCTGCTTGCTCTCTTTGATAAGAAGCGCCAGCAGCATGAAGCACTGAAATCCACAGGAACTGTACTGTACATAAGGTGCATGTGTGTTGGTTCATGGGGTTTGCTGAACAGAGATCTTAGGAGATATTTACATAAAATATGCACATTAATGCAGTTTTTGCAATTCAACGCAATGCTTCCTTGCTGGACCCGCAAGACAGCCACTGATTCATTTATTTATTGCTGATTTTGGTTCTGCATGAGGAGCAATTCTCCATAAAGACAAATACAGATCAATGATGCTCAAGCCAATGATAACAGGGACTGCTTTGGCTTCTTGGCTAATGGTGAGACACTCACACACACACACACACACACACACACACACACACACACACACACACACACACACACACACACACAGCCACATACTATACACAGTTGGCTCTGGCTGAATCTGGCATGCTTTTAAGTAGGTTTCATTGCCTAATCATTAAAATCTCGATCTGACACTGAGGATATTAATGACCATGAACATTAAGCTTCAAACTAATAGAGCACAGTCACGTCAGTACTGTAGTAGGCACGGGCTGCAATGATTTATGTGACAGATACAGAGGAAGATTGTCTGAGTGATCCATCAATATTGTACACACACAATGTCCTTTGACACATTTACACCACATCAAACAACTGATGCTGCTTTGCCCATCATGGGCACAGACTCCAGTAATGAGGTGACCTACAGTATGCCTCCAGATGGACTTCTCTGAAGGGTATTTTCAGTACATAAGAAGACTGGATTTGTAATATTCTTGATAATATTCTCGATTACAAGCTGTGTTAGTAAATCAAGGCCTCTATGAAAATGATAGATGGGTTCTTCAAATGCGGAATGACTCAACTGTAAATAGACTTTCATCTGAGGTTATGTCAACATGTGTCTTGTTGATTCTCTTTCAAAGGCAAAAATGATAGACCAAGTGGTGTTGGTACTGCTAGTACCAAGTCTTGTTTGACTAGGGATGTTTTCTTATTTGGTGATGCCTGACATTAGAGGTTGTTTAAATGTCTACACGTCTTCAAAGGGACATTCCAGCTGTTGAGCGGAGCCAAAGCTGAATCCTGTCTTGCGGCTCAAAAATTCCACGTTTCTGTTTCAAGCCAACATGTGATTCTCAAGGTGGCAGCTTGTTCAAGATACCTTTTAGCAAGCGGAATATTCAAGCATAGCTTCTCCAGCTATGCATGTTGAAAAATTGTGCATAATCATTATCAAGCGTTCTTCACGCACTCCTACTGCCTCAATCACATTTGGAAAACACGTGTACATTTTTCCACAATTAGTTTTATCTCTGGCACGACTAACTATCTTTCTCATGTATTGCATTTCATTCAATGCCTTGAATGCTGTTGACTGCCAACACAGGTCAGTTCAGTGCTAAAGCAGTCATGGAGGAGGTTATTGAGTTCTGAATCTTACTGGCTAATATTGAGCTGATTCAGTACACGCACCGTGATCCATATCTCAACTCTCTCAATCAAAAGAACAGAGCTTTGACTTGAGAACTGGGAACTTTGAAATCAAAGTCGTTCGCATACCTGCATGCGAAGGTCAGCTTAATGGGATAACAGCTGAGATATCCCATATGGCCCATCAACGCCTCCGTAAAGACACACTCACCCACACTGAGTTGCGGATCACCTCGAAGACACCAGACAGATAACAGGTGAAACTATATGTAATATTGAAAGCAGATTTTTATACTGGCAGGGTTTGTATGTATGTGTCAGTGCCAAGCACAATACTAGAGATAATCAGAAACACCTGCCTCCAAAATGAACAATTCAGATCTCAGAATGCCACTCAGCATACAGAGAAATTGCCTCTAGAGTAACAGCCTTCAACACAGGAGACCAAACATGATACATGAATACAGGGTGGTCTTGGTTGAAATGGACTGCTTTGTGGCCTTCAGTAATCGTAACTTTTCCCTGTTTGTGTCTGAACTCTCAAGGTGCAGGGTTCTGACTGCACGAGAGGGGAAGTGCATCTCAAACAAAAACAACATTGCAGAGGAAATGAAGAGAAAGAACACTGTGGTACAGGTCACATTTGACACGGCTCCTCAGGAAACCTGTGTTTCTCTTCAGATCTGCTGCAGAGGCCATTTTGCAAACAACGTCTTCAACTTCCAGTGGAAACCTGTGTAATGTACTAGCCGTGCAAGAGGGGATGTACGTTGGCAGTTAGCACATTGAAATAAACAAAACAAACAAACAAAAAAACACACTAGGACAAACTGCTCATAAGTCTAGCGGTACTGTATATCAGAAGTGTGTCTTGAACTTGTCTGAACAATCAATCTGAACATATCTAATGGGATTATAATGAGTATGTGGACATCCAGGGTAACACTCTGGGGTAACAAATGACATTACAGACAGCACAGTACAGTACATCTGTGACTGTTTGTTTCAGCTCATCCCTATCATACTGATTTATAACAGTAAAAAATGCTGCCTCAGGTGTCTTCAAAGTTCATCACTGGAGCTCTGCTCGACTCGCTCCAACAGTTATTCATTGTTGCAGCGAGGCACTAAAGAACATGGCAGAGAGTTTTATTGACGCGCCCTATCCATGGAGGATCAGCTCTGTTTTCTATGACTGGGCTGAACCCATTAACACTGGCCAACTGGAGACAGACATACGCTTTTCCACTGCTGATGCCATTCTTGCTCCTCTGAATACCTCACGATCCTGAGCAGGGCCCGAGGCAGAGGGAGAGGAACTAGCAAGCTGCAGCTTTCACCTGGAGGAAAAGTCAGTTCTAGTTCCCAGCTAGATGTGGACAGTAGCATTCACACATGACACACCTTCTTCTGGACTGTGGTGCACACGATCTTTCATATACTGGTTGTTGATATCTTGATATCTTTATACACATGAGCACATGTCATGGTACTCTGTTGGTCTACACTGGGCCAAAAGAATCACTAACAGCACAAGTTAGGGCTTTGACCTGCAGTGTTGAGAAGACCTCAGAGAGAGAGAGAGATAGAGAGAAGAGAGAGAGAGAGAGAGAGAGAGAGAGAGAGAGAGAGAGAGAGAGAGAGAGAGAGAGAGAGAGAGAGAGAGAGAGAGAAAGAGAGAGAGAGAGAGAGACAGAGACAGAGAGACAGAGAGACACAGAGAGACAGAGAGACAGAGAGACAGAGAGACAGAAAGAGGGAGATGTTATATGTAATACTCAAACTGACCATGACGCCTATATTATTTGTGATAATGCCTTTATTGACTTGACTTAAGAAAGCAGCATTGACTTGACTTGAGAGAGCAGCATTGACTTAAATTGAGAGAGCAGCATTGACTTGACAGAGCAGCATTGACTTGACTTGAGAGAGCAGCTAGACGACAGACAGGGTTGAGACTGGGACCAGGACCCGAGACCAGGTTGACCTGACCTAGCATTGATGCTTTGTGCAGCTGTTAACACTAGACAACCACCAGGGGATTGGTGGAGAACTGAACCAAGGTAGGTGACCGCACTGGTCTCAGGCTGCTTGGTCTGATGCTGCAGTACCCAGAGAAACTGACACTGAGTATCAGCTGGAAGTCTCCATTGTGATGATCCATATTTGAACTGTTGACACACATGTCTAGCTTTAATGTCCCTAAAATATTCAACACACAAAATGCCTCCAAGAGAACCCTCTTTAATTCGAATGACGGTTCATTAAGTTGAACGGCAGTGAATTACTTCAAGTGTGTTATCATGAAGGCAAATGACAAAATACAGGACAATGTCCGGCAATTTATTAGATGAAGAGTAGGTCATCTTTGGCAACGAGCCACACTGAAATCCATAATTTGTAAGCCTTGCGTGTTATGACAACATGAAGGATCACCACCAGGCTCCCAGAACCTTTCACAGCGCCATAAAGCAGACCAGCAAATCTCCACCCCAGCAGCACCCTCCTCATTCATCATCTTCATCAGGGTGTAGCACCAGAGGATTTATAGGCTCATCCACCATTATTCAAACGTTTAAGTATAAAGTAAGGCTTTACAATGACCTTTCCACTATTCTGCAGGGGAACATTAGAACCACAGAGCAGGCAAGCCCAGTCTCTCTACTTCTTTTTTTCTCTCCTTCTGTTTCTCTTTCTTTTTTCCTTTTCTTTCCTCTCCTCTCTTTCTTCTCCTGTTCTATCCTCTCCTCTTCCTTTCCCCTGCCTCCTTTCTCTCCGTTCCTCCCCTCCCTCCCTCCCTCCCTCCCTCCCTCCCCTCCCTCCTCTCCGCCACTCTCAGAGTCGACCATGGAAACCATGGAACGTCAGATACTTCACTGGATCTCAAGTCGCAGTAGGCAAAGCTCAAATGAACAGCAGGTGTGACATCATAATACATGGTGTTCTTAAGGGATCGAAGGCCGCACAGCGAGTTCTGCCCAAATATCTGCAACCTGACAGGGGATGAGGCATGTCTCAGGGAAGTCCCACAGATCTCACCAGCCAATCTGAGAGGATATGAGCCATGGGTCTCACCACGGTTCTAGAAAAAGTTCTGTCAGGATCTTTCTCACCTCAGGCCCAGAACCAAACTCAGGACATCCCGCCACGTGCCGAAATGCTGAAAAACAACTTGTTGTAAATTCCCCTGACTATAGGGAATACCGTTGAAAGGGAACTCTAACAGTACTGCATCAGTGCTTTTGGTTGAGTGCTCCAGAAGTCTGAAAACAAATCTGAGCAGAGACGCTCCTCCACACCAGGTTTATTATTCTATGGAAGTCAGTGGGTCATGCCAGTCTGTTTGGTTCAGATCAAAGAGCAGGACTATGAACTGGCCAGTTTTCCTTTGTTTTATTACCATGCCACAGGCCACATAGAGACTGATATGGAAATGAAGCAACGCAGGAGCTGGCCTGTGGTCTATGGAAGGCCACACTGAGTAGAATACGGCCTGACTTTCTGACATTGGAGCAACACAGTCCACACCACCCCAAACACTGTAGCAGAAAACCTTGATCTCCTTGAAGAATCACATAAACGCCATCGTGTAAAACGATGTTCTGTTCACCCGCTTTCAGCAGCGGCAGTGGCGGCATTGAGGTGAGGTAGAAAGAAAGACAAACACTGTCATCCTCCCCATCCATCATCCTGCTTTCCACTCAGAGGAGCTGAAGAGAGGAGAGGAAAAGTGATGAAAAACAAGAGAAACAAAGAACAAGAGTTAGGGAGTATGGGGGAGGAAGATGGAGAGAAACCAGCAGGAGAGAGAAGAGAGACGGAGAGAGAGAGAGAGAGAGAGAGAGAGAGAGAGAGAGAGACAGAGGGAAGGAAGGAAGGATGGGGAGAGAGAAAGAGAGAGAGAGAATGAAAGGCGGAGAGAAACAGAGAGAACAAGGCTGCAGGAAGAAGGAAAGGCAGCAGAAAGGGAAGGAGAACATGCTCCATCATGTGGCTTCTTCTCCAAACACAGCTACTCTCTGGTCACTGAGTCCAGCTGGCCAGACAGTGTCATTGTTCGCCCGGTCGTCCCAGCAGACCAGATCCTGACCACAGGCCCTGTGGCCTGGACCTCACCTCAGCCATGCTGGCTGATGGGCATGGGGCATGTGCAGGGCTGACAGGTAGGAGAACATAAAATAAACCCTATCAAACGCAGTCAAAAAATGACACTCCACATAAACAAAGACTGGATTCACAATTTGTTTCAGAATTATGGCTTTTCTGAAACGGGGGGACACGAGAGAATGAATATAAATCAGACATAGTTATGGAAAGTATGGACTTTTTAGACCCATTGCCAGTAAAATACGAGATGGTGTTATTCTCAACGTTACGAAAATGTGTTGAGTTTTACTGTTTCTTATACACTACTTATACTTTACCTTGAGCTGTGTTGCTTTAGTGAGAGTCTGTGTGTAGATTAAGGACAAATGACTTTGCAAAACATGATGACCCCAAACTCCACAAGATCTTTTACTCTTTCATATACTGGTTGTTGATATCTTGATATCTTAACACTGAGCACATGTCATGGTACTCTGTTGGTCTACACTGGGCCAAAACAATCACTAACAGCACAAGTTAGGGCTTTGACCTGGAGTGTTGAGAAGACCTCAGAGAGAGAGAGAGAGAGAGAGAGAGAGAGAGAGAGAGAGAGAGAGAGAGAGAGAGAGAGAGAGAGAGAGAGAGAGAGAGAGAGAGAGAGAGAGAGACACACACAGAGAGAGAGAGAGAGACACAGAGAGACAGAAAGAGAGAGATGTTATATGTAATACTCAGTATAACGCTGATAACACATCCAAACAAGGCTTGTATTTCTCCTTCCTGGAGAGCACATCCAGTTCATGTTGTTCAAAAAGGCTTTTAAGAGTGATTTAAGTTTTTTCCCCTGCCAAGACAGGAGAGGATGACGTTGTTTGCTGACACATTGATAGTGTCCAGGAAGGGTAGTGGACAGAGGTAACATGGAAACTCAACTTGAAAGATGATTTTTGGACGAGTCTCTGAAACCATTTCCATACTTATTTGCCAACCGCAGAAAACGTCATGAACATTATCTGAAATACAAGCTTTCAAAAAAATACCACATTGTGAAATTTGGTCAATTCCAACCAAAAGTGTGTATTTTTGAAACTCAAAAGCAGCTGTGTGCTTAATGATTCCAAAGCTTATAATGTGTTTTATTTGCTTGAAAAAGTCACACACCACACAGCATTATACTTAGTAGGATACCTCTGGTTGAATTTTCAACTAAAAGGCTATGTAAGACCGAATCCTGAGCAGAGCAATTATTACGATACGTTTGAGTTCATGTGTGATATGTGCAATGTGTTTTTGTGCATACATTAATGTGCCCGTGTGTGTGTGTGTGTGTGTGCACTCCTGTATATGTCCACGCATTTACGCGTTTGTGCGTGTGTTCCACCGCGAATTGGACAATGACCCTCTGTTCAACGTGTTTGACTTGAGCCGTTTTTGTGCCAGCCTGCGTCAGTAATAACTAGGGCACCCTGCTGACAGGGGGAGATGTTACGTCAATGATATCCACGGGGAATCACCGGGCTTTGGCCCTGATGTCAAATGAGCCACATCCACTCTGAGCCAGTTGTTATACTGTACTCAACACTCCATGTGAGACCGCAATCAAATCTGTGAAAAAGGTAACTATCTTAGTATTAATATTCATCAGTACATTTACATTTACATTTATGCATTTAGCAGACGCTTTTATCCAAAGCGACTTCCAAGAGAGAGCTTTACAAAAGAGCATAGGTCACTGACCATAACAACGAGATAGCCCCAAACATTGCGAGCAGCCAAAACACAAAGCATACATTGTGGAAAACCAAATAAGTGCCAAAGGGAAGAACCATAAGAGCATGCAGTTAAACAAGTTACAATTGAACAACATGAAACTCCCCACAAGAGTGCAAGAGTGTACCTGTAGAAAAAACAATCAACAGTAAAAATATTTCACAGCGAGTACATCAGTAGGTGATGATGGAGTTTTAGCTCTTAGAATGGATATATACGGTATATGGATATATTATCCATCAGTAGAGAATGATCGATAATATAACTTGAGAGCCATTGCTTTCTTTTGTTACAGTCATGGCAAATGTCGATTGTGTCAGACATAAGTGGTCCTTTAATATGGTCTGTCTTTAGGTATGATTCGGGTTAAAAGTGTTAAATTCAGAGGAGCAGCGTGACTGCCTGCCAGCCCTGTGAGAGAAGCTGTGCGACCTCCAGCGATCATGTTTTGGCCTCTCAATAAATCTTTTATTCTGGAACCCGCCTGCGGCCACGTGGCAGGACCTGCGTGTTTACGAGCTAACTGTCATCATCTCGTCCAAGCGACTTAGGACTGATGGAGGCACGTGACATGCAGACCAGCTCAGCATCATTTCCCATCAGTGACCCTCTTCCTTGTTCCGATTGGATTCCCAATCCCATTTACCCAGGGAGAGCAGCTGGATCCCTCAGACCTGCCCACGCATCACGCATTGAACAATTGACCACAAAGAACCATGTCGTTCTGTAATAAATAACGCCACGGTACATTTCACATGTGAGAGTCACTTAAAATACCCTGGCTTTTGTCCCCAACATATGTTAATGCATGTACAACCTGTGTGGAGGAGGAGGCAGAGAGAGAGGAATGTTGTTTTGCGGAGGCTCATAGTGTGTTCTTTGAGTGCGTTTTACGTCACTACCACCCAGGGTTTTCCTCCCCATATGGGCGAGGGGCAGGAATGTGTTTCCTCTGCCTGCTCTTGATGACACGGGTCACCTCGTCGGCCCTCTCCGAGCTGGGCCAGAGCAACACATGGAGGTGGAGGAAGACAGACCAGCAACGCAGGCTGGGGATCTTCCAAACACGGGTGGAGGAGAGGTAACTCTGTTCTGACCTATACAGAGAGCAAGCACAAAACGTTCACGACATTCAGAGGGAATTATACAGGGCGTACATAAGTAGTGTTGGTGTTGTACAGAAGTTTAAACGTCTATAATGATGACGATGACTGTTGGCTGAGTAGGCACTGTCTCACTGAAGTCCCCTCAGTTGGTTATTTCCATCCATTCCGTCTTTGATGTACTGAGATGTGCTCTGTCTTTATGGACCACAAGTGTCAGAGGCACACTGTCAATTGCCGTCCTCTCATTGAATTTGAAAGAATGGAATTCCAAATGCACATGACATTTAAGAAACCCAAATAAACCTTTTGTTTGTACAGCATGTTCTGTTGACCTAAGTGTTGAGGGTCGGTATTCCAGTTTACAGCTGGTGTTGCAAATATGCAGCTGTCCTTGCTAGTATGGGCTCAGAAGGTTTACCCATTCTAGTCTAGGTGGAAACTTGGCACTGTGCATAAGGCGATATGGATCATTTAATATATTCATCAGACAACAACCTGATCAATCAACAGAGCAGTATGGTACAAGATGATGATTTAATCGTTTTTGGGAGGAAAAAACACAAACTTTTCTACAGTGATTTGGAGTTCCTTTGAACATAATTTAAATCTAATATCAGCATGTTTTCCCAGCATGTGTGCCAGTACTCCCTTCCAATTGTTTTTCATTTTCAAGCAAATAAATCTCTCAAATGTTATTGCTGCTAAATCAGCAAGATGGATGCATGGCGACAGAGCACACTGAGCCAAAAACTCATTGTCGTTTTAGGCAGCAGAAGGCAGGCTTCACCAGTCCAGCTCTCTGTGTTCTGCAAGTTTTCTGCAAAAGGAACCACAAACTGTATCTGCATGTGTTGTTAAATCCAGTGAAGTTGGTGCTCTAATGGTTCTGAATGGTTTGGATTCAACCTGTAACAAACTGCAAAAGCAGGTTTCAGATCTAGCCTGCTTAGCTTCACCCGTGCAGCTGGTGAGGAGAATGCAATTTGGTGAGATGTCTGACTGCTTTATGAAACAGTCTGTGATTCTGAGCCCTTCCATATGGAGACAGAAAAGAAGAAATATGAATAGTCAATTGTTCTCTCAGTGCCCTTAACAGTTGTATTCATTTTTATACACTTGTATTTTCAAGGCAGGTAATGTTACATAATTTCTTCAGCATCTGCATCCCCACAGCCGGAGTCTGGGTTTCTAGGCACAACAGACAGCTTTCTCTCTGTAGTTGACTCAGCCAAACACACACACACCCACACACACACACACACTGCTCCAAGTTCAATATTGCATATTCACTATGGCGACTGTTAATGTGATGACTAAATAAGTTTGAAAACATCCCTTGTTGTCAGTCAGATCAAGAGGGTTATGACTCTGTCTTTCCACAAGCCAATTTAACAATTAGGCCGCCTGGTGAATTTCATGTCAAATAATGAATGAGGTTGTTTATATCTATTCAGACCAACAACACAGGGATTCATTAAAAAAAGTGCAACAAGATCTTGATTCATAAATCTTAATTGATTGACCCTATTCTGTACCTTCAGGTCGGCCATCTTGACGTTCATGTCCCAGTGGTGTGTTCTCCATCTGGAATGACTACGCTGCTGTGTCTATGGACAAGACTCCTCAAGTCAGAGGTCACTTAAAGGTTTGTCATTACAACAGCACGGATAAATACCTCAGAAGGCAAAGCTCCTCGACAGAAACCTGGCCAGCCTACAACAACACTGGAAAAGAAAGCAGTTGACTACAAAGAACGGATAAAGTGGAAGTGTAAAACGACATAAACAGTCATCATTGCTCTTGTAACATGACTAGCACAATGACAAGAAATCATCAGTTGTACTGACAAAGCTGACAGTGAAATAACCAAGGATAGAGAGGATTACTCTCCATTTTCACTGAATATATTATTTGCCTGTAAAATGACAGACAAATCTCAGCCCAGAGTAATGAAAAATGATACCTGCCTTTTATTCATCACTGAACCCACAAACTGTAAAATGACTCTCTGAGAGCCAGCAATGGTTCATTTTTCAGACGTTCTCTCAAGGTTCATACTCAATTTCGAAATGTTTCTAGCTCATAAATGGCTGCGGTCATAGAAAATAAAACCTGTTGTTTAGGTTTGCTCTATTTAGTTTCCTTCCGAGGCCTGGGCTCTCCCCTCTCTCCTACTGCTGCTTGGTATTCTGAGGTGCTGCCCCTCTGCCTGAAGGCAGTGGACACAGGCCCTCAGAGGGATCATTGAAACCAGGAGACCCTCCTGAGGGCAGCGAGGCTGCGCCCCTGCGTATGCATGTCTCTGGGTGAGTGCTGCTCATACATACAGTATTCTGCCAGGACCAAGGCCTGAAACAGGAACTGGATACGTGTGCCAGCGCAGGGATGCAGAAAAGCAGAGTACAGTACATCAAGAGTTTAGTCTAGTACTGTATTCACTCCCTCGTCTTTGAGTAAACACAAAGGAAGGCAGCAACTGGCCTGATTTACTCTTGACCCACAGTTGACCTGCCAGCGCTTGAATACAGACACAGCGTTGGGTGAAAACGTTCTCGTCTAATGTTGTTCCCAGTCACACAAAGTCTACATCCTGATCAAACTGATTGAAGTATTGAGCCGACAAGTTCAAGTTTAAATTCTTGGAATAGGATATTGGTGTCCGCCAAAGATGAGGGGTACTGTAAGTCAATAACAGTGAGGGGATTCTCAGGCCTTGGTCAGATGAGAGAGGGAGAAGAGGGGTGTGATGTTGTTATTCAAAAATCTGTAACAAAAAAAACCTGTGACCCTCGGATGGCCCTCGTAGTAACCTGGCGTAGCCTTCATCTCTTTCTTTACAATGAAAACTTGCCGGTGTTCCATCTTATCCAATGGAACATGAGATGGCTTGGCAGTTTGAAGACGCACATCGGGTCAAACTGCCAGGGAGATGTGATGTGAGGTGATGTAATGTTTTGCCGGTTTTTGGAGCAGACCCTCTAAGCTGGCCTTCCTAGACGTACTTGTCTGCGCAGTTTCTAAAAATCAATGTGTATGCTTGGGCAGATTAATGTAATATCCCAGGATTATAGAATGAAAACAGAGGCTTGTGATGCTGTTTGGCAGATGAAATAGTGTAGGGACAAAAGCCAAGAAAAAGTAATAGTGGGAGAGAAATCAAATTTAAAAGGAGTCAAAACACTGGGCGAGGCAAAACAGGTTGAATATACCTTAACTATCAACAACAGATGCAGAACCACGTCACTATATTGTACTACTTACTGGTTTACTTTATCTTCATCTGTTGACATCAATACAGTCAGTTCAACTGTGTGATTGGATTGCCAAGAGATAGTACATTTCAAGTAAGCCACAATATCTATGATGCAATGTTGTGAATAGGTTGTTTGGACTAAATATGCCGATATTTCTGTGAAGTTAGGAAATTACTGCACTACAAAGTTATTATAAAGACTTAAGTAAGCCCAAACATCCTCCCACATGAGATCATCTTGTACTATGGTTACACCTGGTTTTAACACCATGAAACCGCAAAGTAATCAAACGACAGACAGATCACTATTTTCCTCATAAAACTTGTTTGTTTGCGATAAGCCAAGTCATAAATTGCTGAAGGATATGTCACCTGTCACAGTGGGTTAGAGCCTGCAAGGTCTGCATGTCACAGAAGAGTTGGCCAGGTCGATATTGGCTAAAAAGAGGTCACGGTCACTGCTATTTAGCTTTTGGGCTTTTGTTTAGGTTGGACACAAGTGGACATAATGAATTTAAAGATGGTCTGAAACAAGACACTCTATAGTTCAAGTAGGGTGAACAACTACGTTGAAGTGTATGTGTTCAACAGATGTTCTGAATGCTAACCCCAGTAGCAATCGCCGTGAAAAGCCTGACCTTCCTTTACAGACTACCCTGACTTTATCTCGTGTCGTCATGATCAAATATGTATCGAACACAGCTGAACGCAACTCAAAAACGACTTCGAAACTAAGGGGATGTTCTCAAAGTTTGGAAGCACAGGAAAGCAGTGAGGTTACAAACGAAAGCGTCACCACACCATGACCTGCAGAACTCTACAGAAGGTTCCCTGTGACCAACAAAATAAACAGTCTTTAGGAACAGCCCCCATGTCTAGGTCTTGACCCCCTTACTGGGAAGCACTTGTCTGAGGCATGACTTGACCATGGTCAGACCCTGGTCTGAGAAACTGACCATGTTTATTATACACTGATATAATAGCTACTCTCGTACTGACTGGTAGGATGACGAAGAGAAAGGGCAAGAGGTGAGACCCAGCTATCCCACAGGGGCTTTGCCTCCACAGAAACCTCCATTCATCACTCCCACACCAAGACTAAGCGACACGTTACCACTCGACTGATAAGGGGGACCCAACACAAACAGTGATGTCAGCACAGATCACAGGCAGAGCGTGGTTACAAACAGCAGATTTATCGTTTTTTGAACATGTTCAAGATGAATTAGTTAACTCAACCAAAGGAAAATACCTTTTTTTTTTTATGAAACTGTAGCTGATGTTTCTTCATGGTAAGCTAACGGTGTGAACATAAAGATGGAAAAAGAGTTCTAGCTAATTCTTCATGGGCCAAGTCTGATTCCGATTGAGTCCGAAAGGGGCAAAATACAGTATAACTTTGTGAAAATAACTTAGTCTGGAACAAGAACACCCAGAAACAGTGAAAACAATGTTCAGAAAGTATGAGTTTTGTAAATACTACCATTCTATTTCGGGCACTTGTTTTGTGTGCCTGGCCTCTGAAAACACATGTAAATACAAGGGTCCACTTCTCTCTTTAAGGTAATGTAGCCATCCTATTGCTGTAAACTGGTATGCAGCTCCACAGCCGGAGATACAGTAAGAAAAGCAAAACATTTAGCTTGGAAACAGTTTACTATTTTTATTACTCTGAAGATGTGTTAAACTTCAAGCCTACAATATCCCACAGCTAGGTTTGGCATGTAATTTCAACTCTCCTTGTCTAAATCCACATTTCTGAAAGATGTGTTGTGGAGAGGATTGGAATGGTATGCTGTCATATGGTTACAGGAGGAATGGGGGACATACTATAGAATAATTTAGCTAAACTAGTGAGTTTGTAACAGCCCTGTATATATCAGATTGAAAGGGGGCATCACAAGTTTGTGTTAGGGCTAGGTTTATTACATTATGTCTGGGTGGTATATTTTCACATTGTTAAAGCATTTTGAAAATGCCTAAAATGTTATTTACAAAGCCTGTGTTATTCTTTAGTATTGCCACTGTAGCACTTTTTGACCTCATGCACAAGATGTGCACAAAATACAATACAAGGGAATATTCATTTTCAGTTGTGTCTACCAATTGCCTCACAGAGTAGGTAACCACAGCATAACAATAGGATTACTGGCATTAGGCTACTTAGTTGCCTTGTTTTCTGGCAGGTGGTTACTTGACCAGCTCATAGCATTTTTAATAGGCACTAAGAGGATCGAACGAACACAATCTGACATCAAAATAATCCAGTATAACAATTTGCATATTCTTTAGCAATGAATGGAGCAGTTCACCAGATGTCACCAGTCCCTTCTAATGCAACTTCTACAGTTGCAACTTTCCCCAGTGCTTCCCCACAGCCACACAAAAGCTCCCACTAGGTGCCAAGTAAGCAAAGAGTCTGTCTCCAACCTCCCAGAAAGGATCCAAGATCTGGGTTTCTCCCCTTTTGGTGATGATAAATCCAGTCCGATTGTAAATCCTGGGCTACATTTTGATCATAGGAAAAAGCAATTTATACAATTCATGATTTCTGAGGGACAGAGCAGTAGACAGACTGCTCTCTAGGTTAGACTGTCCAGGAATGCCTGGAGGAATCTGTTGCATCCATTGAAACATCATGTAAATGACTTGCCAGCAGTGCTATTGGAATAGCTTTGCCTTGCATGCATGTTGGCTTGTTTGAAAAAATAATTGAAAAAATAGAACTGTAAAGGAAAACTGCATGAATCAACCAGGTGATGAGAGCCATGGCAAATCTGACATTTCTATAAGTGAGTTGTCACACTGGTTAACTCAGTCTGCAGCCTGATAGGGTGTGCTGAGAGAAGGCCGATGCCCATGTAATTGCTTATGGAACTCGTAAGAGGAAAATGGCATTAAACTCATACACCCAGATTGTTTAGATTGTTTAGTTCTTAGAAATAGTTAAACTTTTGTACTTTAACTTAATTTAAGATCTGTATATGTTTAGTGTTTTGCACCTCCCTGCCACAGTAAATTCCGTGTTTGTATAACATACATGGCGAATAAACCGAATTCTGATTCTGATTCTGATCAGAAATGGATGAGAAGACGGTGCACATCCCAGCGGATCCACATTGGCACACAGGCTGGTGCAGTGGCCTAGAACAACCAGAGGCTCATAGCGACCAGGGGCCCGACACAGGGCCTCTCTGCCAGGCCTCGGCTCATCCTTCATCTGCTGTCTAGACAGCCTCCAGGCCTCCCCAGCCACAGCCACGGCCACAGCCTCAGTTACAGTCAGACTGCAAATCAGCCACAGCCTCAGCCCCAGCCCCAGCCTCAGCCCCTGCCCCACAGCCCCAGCCCCAGCCTCAGCCCCAGCCTCAGCCCTTGCCCCCCAGCCCCAGCCCTTGCCTCAGCCCCTACCCCTGCCCCAGCCCCTGCCCCAGCCTCAGCATCAGCCCCAACCCCAGCCAGACTACCATCCCACCAGCAGCCAACCACCCCTCTTGCAGCACCAGGGGAACAGACAGGTTCACTGATGACTAAAACAGATCCCTTACAGGACTACTTTGCACCTGTTTCTGTGAGAGAAAAAAAGTATATGGTCCCGTAACATACAGTATGTATTTGAATGAATGGTGCATCTGTGCGATATCAAAAAGAAAATGCTTCGCAAATGGTCCTAAAAGTCAACATTAGTTTTTTCGTGGAAAGAGAGACTCTGATGTCAGATGTACAGGAATGCACCTCTTCTGTGTTTGCATTCCAACTGTTTTCCTAAATCTCAGGTGATAGTTTTTGTTACCTGTTGTCATAAAGATACATCATAAAACGTCTCTGCTCTAACTTTAGACCCTGCTGGATATTTCATGTTTGCGTGTCTCTCGCTCAGCTGACATCAGAACCTCTTGTGAAATGTCTGTGTGCGACCACAGTCTCGTCTCATTCCTCCCTTACAAGCCCCGACCATCAAAGATGGCTGTAAATGTCTTATAGATGGGTGAGAATATCTGGCGGCAAAGGAATGTGGCATGTCAAAAATAGATACAGAGGACTTATTCCTGAAGCACAAGTCTGCTACCTCGTAATGTCGGTGGTGTTCCCACGCTCAAAACAGTGTTATTGGGAAAATGTTACATATGTTCTATAGAAAATGCCTGTCAAGAAAGTTTTAAAGCACGCATTACGCTTTTATTCATGTCGATTGTTGCATATTGTCCTAATATCGGAAAAGATAACACAAGACAGTTTTTTTCCATCAGGGTTGATTCAACAAATGATATGGTGAAATTATGAAGAAAAATCACGAGAATTCCTGATAATTCTCCAAGGTTTCAATGGCTACCTCTCTGTTATGGCCTGTTTGCTCTTGGTGGTTGGTGTTGCCTTAATGGCCTTTATGGTGTTTTTCCCCTGACCGGGGTTCCGGAAAAAGTCACCATGGGTCCCACTGTCTGCTTTGACTGGCCAATCAGGGATCAGCCTTGTTTCTAGACAACAACACGAGAAAGACTCTCAGTCCTGAAAAAGGTTTCAGGTCCAGTTTATATATGAACAGTCAAACTGTTCCAGTGAGTCTGTGGGAGGTGTTGAGGGCTACACTCAACAAGATCACAAAAAGGTTAGTAGGTGCTGTAGTACTCTTGCAATATCCCACAATAAGTCAACTGATGTCTATGAAGTTACATTCTATGGAGCAGCTTTATGCTTTACTTTATGCGATAAGAAATATAAAGTTTCACTTCCAGTTAGTGTTACAAGCCTTTCTTTTAACACCAGGATAAATACATAAATAAACCTACAGGGCAGGGATTTCAGTTTTAATAATCACTAATAGAAGACTTTGATCAAAGGACTTATATTTATTAACACAATAACTGGGCCTGTAACTCTTTCAACAAGGGAGGAGCCTAACGCCATTCTCTCAGCATCTTATGAGAACACTAAGCACAACGTTGTCACCCGTAGATATATTTACTGTCAACAAGCATTTGCCCTGCTGAATGTTTGCCCACTGAGAGAAATATACAATATTTGCTATGTAACCGTATATTTAAGTGATACAATGTTTAACAGATGCGTGTGGAAGAAGCGGTCTCTGGTGAGCTTGAAACTGAAGGCTGGGCTGCTGACCAATGTAAACAGCTCTGACCTGTCACCATTTCTGTTGGCCCTTGGGCCAAAAAAATCAAACTTGTGACATCACCAACCTTTTTTGTGTGCGCCATTTTGACCCACTATCAAAGCCCTTTGAGTCTTTCTGAAACACTACTATAGCTTCAAATCAAGAATAATTGTTTTCTCTACAATTGTATCAGCAGGACTTGAACATAATTAATGGGTTGTTTTGTGCCCAGTTGTTTTGTCCCCAGTCAAAAGTAAAAACACAGGGACTTCATAAACATTCAATGGTCTGATATCCAGTTATCTTGGCAAAACATGTGGAGCTAATGTTCTTCATTTATTGTCAGGACACGGTCCAAGTAGCCTATTGTAAATTGTAATTATGATCGATCGCACAAATCAATGTATTTGGTCGCAACAGTTCCTTTCAATGTAGTCTACCAACACCCATGAAAAATATTGTCTACAAATGTTTGTATGTTTGTTATTAGTTTACATTAAACAATAGGTTTGGAGGTGATATAGTACACAAAAACTGCCACAACTGCAAGCACATCTCACAATTCCCCCTGAAATTGTACCCTCTCTAGTTTTCACTTATTTTTCAGTACTGTAGATTTAATTAAATCGAGTTAGTTGCCAAACTCCTCCCACCCCACAGGGATAAAATATCCTACTGCAGAAAAAGGAGTATAATACTACATTGTCTGAACAAACTTTTAACAGAAGAAAATACATTTGATTCAACATCTCTCTTTTTCTAATTACTCTCTCTTTCTCTTTCTCTTTGTCTTTTACTCTCACACTCTTTCTCTCTCTTTCTTTCTTTCTTTCCCCCTGCATCTCACTCTGTATTGGCATCAACATGGGCCTTCGAGAGGCCTCAAAAGGGGGGGAAGAGGGGAGAACTTGGAACAATATCTTGTAAGTAAATAAATGGTCTCTCTGAAAAAGAATGCTTTTCCAAAACAGACCCAAGGCCCTCTGACTGGCCTGTGCACCAAATAATGGCCTAATTACTTCGCTGATAATATAATAGTGGTTCAACTCATATATGGTCACTGAGTTCACAAGCAGAGAGAATAGGCAAAAGGGGGGTTACATAAGACAGCGAAAAGGAGATGGAAAAAAGAGACCATTTGACAATTCAAAATCTATTTAGCAGAGGACTCGATCAGCTATTGTTATCAAGCAAGTCTATGAAGCTGTGAGGAGTCTGTCGTGTCTGTGACGTTACAATCTTTGGCTGGAGTCTGAGCTGGCAGGAGAACAGAACGAAGAGAGGCTCATTGTTTCCATATTAAATGATGAGTCCAAACACTGACCAGGTGTGATGTTTCCCAACCATAGGGGAAATAAGATCCAAGCTGAAAACTTAGTGAAGGAACAACATTAATAATTCACATTAACAATAAGTAACAATTTATTGATTAACTTGATTTACATTTTCGAGTTTTTAGTATTTTGTTTGTATCCATGGCTCACAGTTGTGTACAGATGTGTTGTACACTGTTCAAAAAGAAAATATATCAAAGTGCAACGCAAGTTCAAGCGGTCCAAAGGATCATACTGAAAACCACTATTCACTATTCCAGCACCTGAAAAGTCGATCACTTCCCAAAAAAACTAACCAGAGCACTGATTTCCAGAGTGTGTAGGGGGTGTGGGGCTGGGGGTGTGGGGCTGGGGGTGTGGGACTGGGGGTGTGGGACTGGGGGTGTGGGGCTGGGGGTGTGGGACTGGGGGTGTGGGGCTGGGGGTGTGGGACTGGGGGTGTGGGGCTGGGGGTGTGGGACTGGGGGTGTGGGGGGGTGGGAAGGCAAGTGGGAGAGAGAGAGCGAAACACAGAGAGAAGGGGGAGGAGGGGTGTTCCTGCGTCACGTTGCTTTCATTTGCTAACCGGCTGCCAAAGAAAATGATGACCTGCTAGAGGGGTTCTTTCCTTGGCCTGGCGTCAGTTCTGGCACAGATGTCAGCTGGACCCAAACACTGAACAAGTGTAATCTTCACAGTATAATGAATATGACAAAGAAAACAAGAAGGAGAAAGGAACCCAACACTCACCTTTACCTATGAAACGGCTGGTTCTTCCCACAATTTATGCACGTTGTAACAGCTGGAGTGCCTTGAACCAAAGTGCAAAATGTAACCTAATGATCATTTATATTACAGTTATATATGTAGATATCAAATGTTGTCATATTACAACACATGTTATTGTGTTAATTAATATACAAAATAACCTGGCGCTGTCTATCAGGTCTTTTTGGACATAGCCAGTGACCTCACCTCTACCTTTGACATGTTGTAAGGTAACTGTATTATTCACTCTCTTTAGTAGCCTATGTGTTTCTTCATCACTTTGTGCAGCTGCGCAAACTTATAGCAGATGTTTTGTGAGAAGTTCACCAAGACCTGCCAGGAACGCGATTTAAGAAACCAAACATTACGCTTCCAAATTATGTTTTGTTTCAGGTGACAGGGAGAGGCTGCGCACACCTTTAAAGCTGGCCCACTTCCTGCACCGTCCACTGCGATATATAAACTCAGTGAGTCGAACTGTGAGCCCAAGTACTCCTATAGCTTGACAAGAGCAACAGCCCTCTATTGGACACTTTCCTTCTCTCTTCTGTTGCAAAAGCTTGGGAAGAAATCGCTTGGCAACGCATGCACAAGATACCGCAGCACTGTTGAAGGAAGGTAGGACCTTTTCCAAGTAAGAAATTCTATCCATCCTGTCACTGGTGTATTTTTTTAAGTAGGCTATGATTTTTGGGATAATTCTGAACTTTTGCAAAGCATTTTGAACGGCCAGCTGCATCGGCTCAATTCATATACATGCATAAATCGTTTTGTTGCATAGCCTACCGACATATTTTATGTAGCCTATTTACTGAAAAGAAAATTCAAAAGGATTTTTTATATTTCATTTCAGATTGATTCAAGAGTATTCGGAGTACATCCTGTCAGAAATCCTAACAAATAAAACATGAACGTTCAGTACTATTCCATAGACTTTTTGCTTCTCTGCATATCTTGTGGAGCAAGTGTTTTGGCAACGAGTATTCCTGCCGTGTCCACGTTGCCAGCTACCAATTTCACCAATCTTGGCGCAGCGTTCAACTATGGAACGGACACCAGCAATATTTCCAAAACCAGGAGGAAGCGTTATATTACCCAAAATGACATGCTTGCCATTCTTGATTACCACAATAAAGTAAGAGGAAAGGTTTTCCCCCCGGCTTCCAACATGGAGTATATGGTAAGTGACATTCTAACCAAAGTCGTTACTTTGCAATTCTGGAGTTTTTCCAATATACAGTGATGACTGTGATGTTATGTACTTATTGATTCTATTTTGTGTTTACATAGCTCTGTCAGTTTCATGCCTTTTCATAGTAAGACTTTGTATAAAAGAGATACAGTTTAAGAGTGTATGGTATCATATTTGAAGTGCACTGATTGGTATGAATTGATGTATATTTGCAGGAAGCAACAATGACAAATGTCCTTTAGCCCTTTGGCACTCCCAGCTGTTGAGCACATTGGAGCTTAGGACCACCAAAGTAGACCCTTGCTTGGAGTGGGTTTGGCTGTAACACCAGTGGTCCACTAGTGAGAAAGTGTTGAGAGCCTCAATACTGAAATCTGAAAATGCCTTTTCACACATCAGATTAGACATACTATGTGCTCAGTGGCCAATACCATGTTGCACACTGAAGTGTCTGACTTGGATGCCAAAAGCTGATTTTATAGTTTTGGTTCATGAAAGGGGGAAACTGACTTTGTCTTGAAGGTGCATTCCCTCACTACATCTGTATACAAATATGCATGGTCATGGTAATGTAGGTCAACTCTACTGCTGAAGTCATGAGCAGAAGTGTTTCCCCATCGCACAGTGCATCCTTCAGAATAGGAAACATGTGTGAGGGCAGCTGACTAGGACCAAGTTCACTGACTTCCTGCCTTCATCCTTCATTACATCTATCGGACTGTTAGTGTGTGGAACAAATAAACGTTTTGGAGTTCCGAGTGCCCGTAGCCTTCCATCTTTCAGTTTGGCGACATAATGACACAGCAAAGTTAGTTGAAGTGAGAAAGATTTCTCACAGCCACACCGGTGGGCAGGCAGTGAAGAGGAGGAGGCTTAGTGTGTATATTTTCTGTGTGTTATAAGAGCTTTTGTTTTCTTTACGTTTAGATATGGGACGAGAACCTGGCCAAGACGGCGGAAGACTGGGCCCATGCCTGTATGTGGGAGCACGGGCCCCGCCACCTCCTCAGATTCCTGGGCCAGAACCTCTCCGTCAGGACGGGTCGGTGAGTGACCTCTGACCCCGCACATGTGCACTTCCCAAGACTGGCTAGAGAAGTCATGGCCATTTCCTAGCCTTGCGCCATCCCCAAGGTTTTTTTTTTTTACTATGACCCGGCAGAAGGTCCTGGAATGTTCCTGTGAACCCAGCAAATAAACAGAAGCAGTTTCTCCAGACATGGTCGAGAGGGAGCCAGTCGCAACCTCTCGGTGGCCGCTGACCCGCCGGGCAGGACCTCAGCCTTAGTGCATGACTCAGTCTGACACCTCGTCTGTGGTTCACCCAGAGAGCTCAAATTCAAGACCTCTCGGACTCGACTCTGTTACTGTCTCCGTGTGTCTGTGTGGAAGAGGCTTGAAAACCTACTGTTCTCACGAGAGACTGTCTGTGTTTGTCCATAGCTATCGCTCCATTCTCCAGCTGGTGAAACCATGGTACGACGAGGTCAAGGACTACGTGTTCCCTTACCCACGTGACTGCAACCCACGCTGCCCCCTCAAATGCTACGGACCCATGTGCACACACTATACACAGGTGGGTGGAACCAAAGAGCCACAAAGCAGCATGACCACAAATGAGCATGACCCCTTAAAGCCAATTTAAGTCTCTCAGCCAGCATGGCATGGTTTCACTGTGAATTGTGTCTCACCTTTGTTCAGATGGTGTGGGCGTCATCCAACAAAGTGGGCTGTGCTGTACACACTTGTCACAATATGAATGTGTGGGGCTCTGTGTGGAAACGGGCCACATACTTAGTGTGCAACTACTCTTCTAAGTAAGTATATCACAACCACATAACACACCTTGCAGGACTGTAAGGTCCCTGAATTAGATCCATGGACTGTTGATTGCAAACATCCTGTGTGGATTAGCCCTAGCAAGCATGCTACAGGGAGTCAGGTGGCTGAGCGGTTAAGGAATCGGGCTAGTAATCAGAAGGTTGCTGGTTCGATTCCCGGCCGTGCAAATGACATTGTGTCCTTGGGCAAGGCACTTTACACTGCTTGCCTCGGGGGAATGTAAATGCTAACCTACACGTTGAAAATGAAATTTCCAAATAGAGAGAGTTTGTTCTTGACAGTGGAACTTCGCAACACATTCCACTACCACCCAAGTCAAACTGTGTATGGGTAGCGCATTCCAAAAGATCCAGAATCTCACATAATTCCAGAAGAATTCTTTCCCTAATGCCAAAATCAAAGGGTCGTTTTTCATGGCTGTTGGTACTTGTGACTGACTTGTGACCTACGCTTAAGACAACGAATTCAACACACCTCTTTTGACTCAGCTAATTCAACTTACGCTATGTAGGTAGTGACCCACCATGTTCTGCTAGTTTGGAGAGACATATGAGGGTACTGCGGAGGAGCCAAGTACATTTTTGACGTAATACTAGTAAATCATTACCGGTAGTCATCATCATACTTGGAACTTTTCATCCTCTTAACCTAACCTATGGGTTGTGTGTCTTCTGTCTTCCAGGGGGAACTGGATAGGAGAGGCCCCCTACAAAGTAGGTGTCCCTTGCTCTGCCTGTCCTCCCAGCTATGGGGGCTCTTGCAGCAACAACATGTGCTTCCCTGCCCTGAAAACAAACTACCTGCACTGGTTCAAATAAACACAGGTTCCTCCAAGTTCTCCCTTAAATAAGCTGACTCCCTTACTGCCATAGGGACTTCTCTACCCTGAAAGGATTTGCACAACAGTCCTGGACCATGCCTTTCTGTATATAAGGGCTTATTTAAGAGTCCAGCACACATTTAAAGGCAGAACATGTTTCGATGATGTGAGGTCATTCATGATGTGTATATAAACTGTACAATTATTTTATGTTTTTGTACAAAAACTTTTCATTGATATGATTTGAAGGTTTGGAAAGGCCGATTAATTGAAAGATTATGAGAGAATATATCTGATGGTGGTGCATGCATTCTTTCTGTTTCACTATTGTTTTATTCCTGATTATTAAGGGTCAAGATGCTTTGTTGTCTAATGGTTTATGGAATATTGATAATAACCAATCACAGCTGCTTAATTCTCTTCAATGGTGCTAAAGGTGTCACACTTTGAGTCGGTGTGTGTTACCCACATGGCCCTGTCATGGTCAGAGGAACATCATGATAATAGCTTCAATTTGTGTTGTAGCCAGTTGGCAAAAGCTGGAAGGTCACACTACAATATCGTTGATGGTGATTATTTTTGTAATGCTGGTGTTTTGTCACCATAGTGAGTTTAGTGGTGCTTTGTGTGAGTTTCAGTGTGCACTGATTGTGATGCTTAACCTTTTTATAATTGTACTTTTATGTCATAGCTGAGCGCATTTCACAGGTTTCAGTCAGTATTATCCAGATTGATGGGACAAGGAGAAAAATTTCAGTAGACAAATCTAATGTCCCTTGTCTGAAGTTGTTTTATGTTGTTCACAGATTTGTTTTCAGTTCTGAGATAATGAAATGCACCTTAAGTGTTTCTATATTCTCAAATATCAAGAAATCACTATTTTTGTATATAATCACCATAATCTAACTATGACTATCCTTATACGTCATGCATACTCTAAGTTATTCATTTTTATATGCCAGAAATATTTAATTTAAAATGAATGTTTTACGGTGTCTTGTAAAAAGTTATGTATATAGAAATGTTTAAATGTGTTTTCTCCTTTTGCATTTATGTCGAAAGAATGAAATGGATTGTATGATTGCATTTCCCATTTTGAGCAGACTATAGTGATTTATATGAACTAAGCACTAGGACAGTATTGGCAAGTAAATGCCTCCACTATTTCCAAATTCCTTTAAAAACTAGGTCAGATTCTGAACAGTCTTCCACATTCACTGTATGGGCTTGTGTCTGATAACCAAGTAACAATGGCGTTTAGCAAAATCAGCAGTGTAAAGAAATAGCATAAAATTGAATGAAAAACTTTTAGATGTAAAATAGAGATTAACAGGACAACACCAGCATTAGCAATTAGCATGATTTTTAAAATCCGCACTGACTGTATTTAAATTCTGAATTGTTGTATTTATACAATGAATTGTGCTTCAGCTGCTGTGTTTTGTATTTTGTAATAAAAAAAAACCCTCTTGCTAAATTTGGACAGTTTGTTATGTGTTCACCATCCCGCTCCACCTAGACTGTGTTCTGCTTCTGGTCCTCCTCAAGGTCTCCTGTCTGGTCAGTTCTCACAGGACCTGCCCTCGTCTCATATTGATTAGAGGATCTGTCAGGGAACCCAGTCTCATCCCGTTTCTTTGATATTCTGTTTTCACTTTCAATTAAACACTGCCATCGCAAAGCCCAAATCCCGGATATCAAAGGCTGAGCTGAAGAGAGAAAAACACAGC